>NC_137794.1:53915789-54203289 GCF_963383645.1 Muscardinus avellanarius
CATAATAAATTATTTTACAGCTTGCAACTCAAAAGTATAGTATTCAAAAGAGTACTGTCAAGCCAGGCGTGGTGGCTCAGGCTTGTAATCCCAGCATTTGGGAGGCTGAGACAGGAAGATAATGGTTCGCGGCCAGCCTCAGCTACTTAGTGAGGTCCTTTACAACTTGGTGAGACCCTGTTTCAAAATAAAGAATAATAAAATAAAAAATAAAGAATAAAAAAATAGCGCTTGGGGGTATAACTTAGAGGTAGAATGCCCACTGGGTTCCATCTCCAGTACACACACACACACACACACACACACACACACACACACACACACACTACTGTTAAATTGGATGGTTTGGTTATAAACACCCCCCAAAATAGTAATAACAGAAAAATAAATGTGTAGAGAAGGCCTGAAGTGACACCCTAATATGCACCTAGACCTTGATTCTACTATAATTCTGCAATAAAAGGAATTACAGTTCCTCAAAGATATAGCTAGTTCCATGACTGGGGCAGGAAATGTAAAAGATGAACCTGGACCTTCTTGAAATGCTAGGAAATATAAGAAAGTGCTATAAAAAAAATTAACGGGGGTATGCAAAGGGAGGGAATAAGCATACTAAGGCCCTGCAGAGGTCAGATGCAAACCTTATGTCCCAGCCTCCCAGGTAGTAAGATTACAAGAGTGGGCTACCATCCTATCCCAAAGCTGGAACAGTTTGAACAAAGTAGTATCAGACTGTAACACAAATTACAAATAAGTATCCACAAGTCTATAATGAATAAATTAATAAGCAAAAGGAGAAACAAATCCCCCATGTAAATAAATTATGGACAGGAAGCATAACTCTCCATTCCTTTAGAGTAGGTTATGGAGCAGGAGAGGGTGGTACCTGCCTGTAATCTCAGTATTTGGAAGGCTGAAACTTGGGAGGATGAAACAGAAAGATTACAGTTTCAAGATCAGCCTCAGCCGACTCTCAATCACCTAAGGAGACTGTTTCAAAACAAAACAATAAAAAAATACAAAAGGCTGGTAGCATAGTTGAGAGGTAGAATGCCTCTGGGTTCAATACCTAAAACCACACACACCAAAAAAAAAAAAAAAAAAAAAAAAAGAAGGAAGGAAGGAAGGAAGGAAGGGGTTATGCAAAGCAATTCTCTTCCAAAGAACAGAGTATAAAAAGAAGAGAATGGAGTAGCTTTACAGTTGAGAAACCTGACAAACATTATCTTGGGGAGGGGATCAAAATCAGTATCAATGTGTTAAACAAGTTTATAGTATGTACTGTATACAGCATGTGATGAAAAGGGTACTTTATTTCTGTGGTCATCTTCCCGAATTCACTAACACCATTTCAACCATGGGGAAAACATCTGGCAAATTCTAGTAGGATGAGACTCTATCATGATCTAAACAAAAATGTTTAGATCAGTATAGAAATTTGCTAGGGTTGCCATAATAAAGTACCACAAACTAAGTGGTTAAGCAACAGAAATATACTTCCTCATAGTTCTGGGACTGCAAGTTCAGTAGGATCGATTTCATTCCATGGCTACTTTCCTTAGTTTATAGATGGTCTTCCCTCAGAGTCTTAATAATCTTTCCTAATCCAGTCATACTGAATACCCTCATTTTACTTTTTTTTTTTTTTTTTTTTTTTGAGGCACCAGGGGTGAAACCCAGGGGCTTTCTACCTCCTAGCTACACCCCTAGCCCTGTATTTTATTCTTTATTTTTGAAATAGGGTCTGTGTTCCTCCTGTCTCAGACTCCCAAGTACTGGGATTACAAGTTTGTACCATCATGCCCAACTCTCATTTTACCTTTTTTTTTTTTTGGTGGTGGTACTGGGGATGGTACCCTTCTACCTCCTGGGCTACACTCCCAGACCTATTTTATATTTTATTTGGAAACAGGGTCTCTGAAGCCAGCAAGGCTGGCTTCGAACCTGCATGATCCTCTTGTCTCCACCTCCCAAGTACAGGGATTATGGGCGTGTGCCACCACGCCTGGTTCGTTTTACCTTTTTAAAAACACTATATCTCAGCCAGAAGCCACCTATAATCCCAGAATTTGAAAGACTGGGACAGGAGGATCACAGGTTCAAGGCTATCCTTAGCAAGTTAGCAACACCCTATTTCAAAATTTAAAAAAGAAAATATTTGAACAGGCATGGTGGTACACATATAATCCCAGTACTTGGGAGACTGAGACAGGAGGATCCCAGGTTTACAGCCAGCCTTGGCTACTTAGTGAGGTCCCCAGCAACTCGGTGAGACTCTGTTTCAAAGTAAAGAATAAAATTAGGGCCGGGGGTATAGCTCAGAGGTAGAATGCCCTGGGTTCAATCCCCAGTTTTGGGAAAAAAATTTTTTTAAAGGGCTGGAGGTGTTGCTCAGAGGTAGAATGCCCCTGGGTTAAATCCCCAGTACTTAAAAAGAAAACAACAACAACAAAGAAGACTCTCCAAATAAAATCACATTCTAGTACTGAAGGTAAGACGTTAACATTTAAACCTTGGGGGAAGCTGGGCGTGGTGGCGCACACTTGTAATCCCCGCGCTTGGGAGGCAGAGACAGGATTGTTCAGGTTCGAAGCCAGCCGCGCTGGCTTAAGAGACCCTGTTTCCAAAAATAAAAAAGTATAAAATATGTCTGGGAGTGTAGCCCGGAGGTTAAAAGGGCTTCCAGGAACCCCAGTACCACCAAATAAATAAATAAGCAAACCTTGGGGGAATACAATGCAGCTCGTAGCAGTAATAAAAAACGAGAAACACCAGAGAAACTGTCACAGTTAAGTGGAGAATAAGGACACATAACAACTAAATGTTATGTGTTATCCTAGATAGGATCAGGACACAGAAAAAGAACTTGAGGTAAACACTAAAGAACTAGGAATAAACTATGAACTTCAGTTATTTTATTTGCAGTACTGGGGATAGATGGAACCGAGGGTCATTCTACCTCCAAGCTATACCCCCAATCCTATTTTGTATTCTTTATTTTTGAAACAGGGTCTCACTGAGTTGCAAAGGGCCTCACTAAGTAGTAGCTGAGGCTGTTCATAACCCCAATCCTCCTGTCTCAGCCTCCCAAATGCTAGGATTACAAACTTGGCCACCATCCCTGGCTCTTCAGTTAATATTAATAACAGTATTGTAACATTAACTGTAACACAGTACCATACAGAGAAAATAATGGCTGGATGGATGAGGATATTTTCCTGTAAATTAAAAACTCTTCTAAAATATAAAACTAATAATTTTGCAAAATAGAACCTCTCAAGAAGATCTTAAGACAACTGATTTACTATTATTCTCTCTATATAGTCCTTCCATACTTTACAAAACAATCCCAGAAGTAAAATCTTTAGTGTCTTGCTTTGGTTATTTTTCCCTCCCTATGCTCAAAGAGAAATTTCAAGTTTATTTTGCTTTATTGGGGACGGGGTGGGGAGAATGAAGATTTATGAGGGATTAGGATCTTAAATCAGAATAACAATATAACACCCATAATTAAAATTTGTCCAGTGCCAAATATGTTTGGATGACAATTCAGTTACCGTATTTTCAGCACAGGGCCAAACAACTGAACTATTGGATACTGCCTGTCTCCTTTCTGAACTTTAATACTTAACATCCATCACTGGACAACAAGGCAACACAAACCGTACCCAAATGTAAGAGGACGCAGCCTCCCCTCGCCGCGCCTGCGCAGTGCAGTCGCTCGGGTCGGCGCTCGGGTCCCGGCCCCCTCCGCCCCCGCCCGCTGCACCCCGTCCCCCAAGAGTTCCCTCTGCGCACGCGCAGTACTTAACGGCCGGGCAGGAGCCTAACAATTAGTCCAGTCTCGTCGGAGAGGAGACTCTTAGAAGAGGTCGTGAAGACGGTTTATTAAGAACATTTCTTTTCCACCGCGGGCACCGTTCTGATTCACCAAGTCAGGCGGACGCCGCTGCTTTAAGGGAAGGCGGTTCCAGCGGTCGCGCCAAGCAGCGTACGCAGCCCGTTTAAGGCCTGCAGCCTTCTCCATCGACTCTACGAGGGCGGTAATATTCCGGCAGGCCCCCACGCGTAATTGTTCTTCATCACTTACCCACTCTCGTTCCGGAACCCCGTTGTTGCCACAGTTCCTGTAATGCTTCTCCCAACCCTTTCGATGCTTCTACTTCTTCACGAACAAGACAAGATGGCGGCCGGTCAGTCTAGCCCGGAAGTGAATAGCAATAACATCCGCTTGTCATCTGAAGCCATACTAGTTCTCTGTGGCTTGTGAGCCCTTGGCTCTACCGGAGTTGACGCTCTCTGACGCCATTTTTGTTGTGGGCAAAACCACTTGTACAACTATCCCAACCTTCATTCCTCTGCTTTGCGGCTCTTTCTAAACCGGCGCCGTGCTCCGCACACTTTTTTCAGTATAGTGGGCAGAAATCCAAGAGCCTACGTGTTATTTACAGAGGGCGCCCCCAAATTCCTTCTTCAAGGTGAAGTGTATTTTTCCTCAAGAACATTCCTGCTTTGGAAGAACTGAGTTCGCGTCTACACTTTCACGGAGGGGCCCCGGGGCCAATTCCAGCCAACTCGGGCTAGCTGCTCAGTGACCCGGGAGCAGCATCTCAGACGAGCGAGCATTTGGCCTCAGCCTTCTGGAAGAAGTCCAGGCTTGGGTCTCACTGAGCGCCGCCTAGGCTTCGGGGAAGCAGAGTATGTGTTCTTGCAGGTGGCCAGTCCTGATAGGTAGTGAAAGCGGAGACCTTAGCTGACCCCGCAGCCATCGTTCTCTTTGTTAACTCAAAACATCGCGCCACCTCCTGGGGACATTTGCTCAGTTCTACTTGGTTAAGCTAGTCCTGACATTTCTTGCTTTCTTGGAGAACTTTAAGAAGTGCCCACGAAGTCTCCTTTCCGTCCAGCTGCTGCTTTCTCTAAACTACAAGATGGCCCCACTAAGGGACGAATGCAGTGCAGTTTCTCGGAAAGAAACTTTGATTCCACAGTGTTTTACTAGGAACATCGTTCATGTATTCAAAGTACCTACTTAGTAGCTTCAAGTTACAAAAAAAAAGTTCCAAAAATAGAGTATTTCTTAGCTACATCTTGAGAAATGCCTTTCCACAAGTAACAAGCTTTTGCACAGCTAAAGAGTGTACTAAGAATCTAAATTGTCTCTAATTTCAGTGCTTGGAATGCTGATCATAAGTTTGCAACTATTCTTAGCGGTACTGAGGATAGAATCCGGGAGCATTCTACCTATTATTTTTATTTACTTATTTATTTATTTATTTTTGGTGGTACTGGGGATTGAGCCCTTCTACCTCCGGGCTACACTCCCAGACCTATCTTATATTTTTATTTGGAAATAGAGTCTCTTAAGAGAGACTCTTAAGGCTCTTTATTTGGAAACTTCGAACCTGTGTAATCCTCCTTGTCTCTGCCTCCCAAACGCGGGGATTACAAGCCCGAGTTATTCTTTGTTTTTGAAACAGGGTCTCACTAAGTTGTGGAGGGCCTCACTAAGTAGCTGAGGCTGTAGCAAACCGTTGATCCTCTGGTCTCAGCCTCCCGAATGCTCTGGGATTACAAGCGTGCGCCACCATACCCGGCTATTCTCAGCAAGGCCCTTTGCAACTCAGTGAGACCCTGTTCAAAATGAAAAATAAAATAGGATTGGGGGTATAGCTCAGAGGTAGAATGCCCCTGGGGGGATTCAATCCCCACTCTGTCTCCATTTATATATCTCACACACAAATATGCTACAAATTATTAAAAATTGCAACTTTTTAAACTTTAATCGATGCAATGTAATTTACACATAGTGAAATTCAAAGTGATACAGACATACATGCAAACATCATTTGATGTATTTCCTTCCACTAGCAACACTGTGTGTGTGTGTGTTACTGCTGATTGAGCCTGGGGCATTCTACCTCTAAGAAAAGGAGAGAGTAGAGCAGAAATGGGTGGTTTATGAAACCAAAGCAGGACAGAAGAGAAGATTTGAAAAAGATTTGAAGCTCACAGGGCTAGGTTTTTTTCAACTCTAAGCAATAAAACATAAACTTAAAAAAGAAGTAACAGAATAATTAAAATTCAGCCTTGTAGCAAATATTATATAACTAAGGGTGTGGGCTTTGTATTTATTTTGGAAAATGTTTTAATGGGTCAATTAAAATGTGGAGTCCCATTTTTTTCCTCACTTGGAGGGGAATAAAATGCTTGAAGGTGAAAATGTGGTTAAAAGTATCTCTCTCCCCATTAGAGCCTAAGTATGGGGCAAGAAAGCAAAGAAATATAGTTGACTATTTTTACCTAGGGTTCCCTATCCTCAAGTTCTACATCATTGACTCATCCTAACTACAGATTGAAAATATTTGGAGCCAGGCGTGGTGGTGCCCGCTTGTAATTCCCGTGCTTGGGAGGCGGAGTCAGGAGGATCGCACAGGTTTGAAGCCAGCCTCTCTGGCTTGAGACCCTGTTTCCAAATAAAAATATAAAAAATAGATCTGGGAGTGTAGCCCGGAAGTAGAAGGGTTTCCAGGAACTCCAGTACCACCAAAACAAAAATTTTTTTGGAAAATAATTTTGTCTCTACTGAATATATACAAAGGGGATTTTCCCCCTTGTCATTAAACAATCATAATTTCCCTTACAAGCATTTACATTCTATTAGGTACTCTGGCCTAAAGAGGATTTAAAGTATACAGGTAGATTACATGCAAAAACTATGCTATTATATATAAGGAATTTGAGCATTATTAGATTTCTTTGCGGGGAGGGGTTTCCTGGAAACAGTCTCCCTTGGGTACCAACGGACAAATGTTTAGCCAACCCAAGAACTCTTTGTTTCAAAAAACTCTAAGCCAGGCATGATAGCACACTCTTGTATCCAGTACTTGGGAGGCTGAAACAGGAGGATCACAGGTTCTTGGCCAGCCTCAGCCACTTAGGCCCTCCACAGTTTAGTGAGACCTTGTTTCAAAATAAAGAATGAAAAATAGAGCTGGGGGTATATCCTGGAGGTAGAATGTCCCTGGGTTCCATACCCAGAACCACGTACGTACACACACACACACACACACACACACACACACACACACCCTCTAGTATGGATACTGATAAGAATCTGACTAAAAATAGATGAGAGTCCAAGTTTTTAAGAATTGTACTAAAGCCAGATATAGTATGTATGCCTGTAATACCAGTAATTTGGTGGCTGTAAGAGGATCACAGGTTCGAGGCTACCCTTAGCAAGTTGGGCCCTCAGCAGCTTAGTGAGACCCTGTTTCAAAATAGAAAATAACGCCGGGCGTGGTGGCGCACGCTTGTAATCCCCGCGCTTGGGAGGCAGAGACAGGAGGATCGCGCAGGTTCGAAGCCAGCCGCGCGCACTGGCTTAGGAGACCCTGTTTCCAAATATAAAATGTAAAAAGAGGTCTGGGAGTGTAGCCCAGAGGTAGAAGGGCTTCCAGGAACCCCAGTACCACCAAAAAAAAAAAAAAAGAAAAAAAAAAGAAAATAACAAAATAATTGTACTGAAAAAGAAACCATAAGTCTTTATTAAAAGAACTTCTGACTGGTCCAAATTAAAAAAAGAAAAAAAAAAACTTCAGCTTTCAATCATCTAGGAAATAAATTCAAAACAAAACTGTGCAACTTCCAAATAACACATATTTTCCAACAGCCATTCAGATGTAGCCAGAGGTTAATTACAAAACAAAAAATCTCCTTCCAGAGTATGAAGGCTGGGGCAAAGAACAATGGACAGAGAATTCTTCCTAGAGAAGAGAAAAGAAATCTAATCATGAACATACTCTGTACTCAAGGTTAGGGACCTGACACTGTCTCCCATCCTTCTCCTTTGTGGATCAAAATAGTGATTATGGTTCTCTGTTCCAATCACTGTACGGATGTGGAAAACAGCATTGTCTTTTAGTTCCTGGGTCTCCAGACAAGTGGGAGCAGGAGCCTGGTCTTAGAGGAGAAAGCCTTATTGGATGGGCCTTTTGAGCTCTATCTTTTGAACAGGGAACAACAGTGTTCCAGGTATTCTAGAAGAGTGAGCTGAGTGACCAGATGGGTAGATTGTGATAGAGACTTCTCATGTATCCCAATCTGCATTTCTTTTGAGCCTGTGAGGAATTTACTCTTTCCATCCTTCTCTGCAGTAGGCAGTCATGTGACTATTTCCGGCGAATGGGTTGAGTGACACAAAATGAAGAAACAAACAAACTGCTGGTACAAAACCTTTTAGTCCTCTCTTCTCCTACCACAGTGGAAAGGCTGGTTTGAAATGGTGAATTCAAAGTCTGAATCAACCACATTACAGAGTCACCAACTAGAAAACAGTTACCTTTATAGATTGCCTAGACTAACAGTGAACTTTGAGTAAGCAAGGATTAAGTTTTGTATTGTACCACTAGAATTATGTTATTACAGTATAATCCAGCACAGAAATGCAAACATTTGGAACATTCTGCTTGGGAGCAATTTTAAAAATGTATGGAAATGGCTTTAGGGGGTCCATGAGCCTCTGAAATGACACACAAAAAAGTTGGCATACACATTTTTCTAGGAATATACAAGTGTCAAGATTGCCCTTCCCAGCCTCTATAATGCCAGAAGAGAGGACTAAAACCCACTCTTTCCCCAATATTCAGGTTTCTTTTGGGGACTATCAGGACTCTAATCAAAATGCCTTTTATCCCACCTCACTCTATAAGCTTATTGCTTCATTTCTTTCTGTATCATTAACATTTGATATATCTTTTTCTTACTCCTTCTTAAAATATCTGAGAGACATTATATTTTTTCAGAGATTTCTGTCTCTTGTGGGGGTTTTTACTGCAACCCTAACACCAAACATATAGGAGGCATTTGACAAATGCTTATTAAATGACTGAACAAGTGAAAGATGATATATAACTTTCATCAAAATCTCAAAGAGCTACATAATCCAAGAAGGGTTAAAATATACAGATAGGTAAAATATTTCCTAAGGAACAATCCTGTATAAATAAAACATTTTGAGAACTATCTTAAAGGATGAAGATATACCCTTGGTACACACTAAAATCTTATATATAAGGTATTTGTTTTCTGGGTGGAGGATGTAGCTCGATGGAAAAGCAACAAGCCTAGCAAGCTTGAGGCTTTGATTTCAATCCCAACACCACATATATAAATTTTTGTTCTGAAATAGTGCACTTCTAAAATATGGGGGATATCTGGGATATAGCTCAGTATGATGCTATGTACTGAATGTTTGTGTCCCGTGAAATTCACAAGTACCCAATGTGAGAGTATTTGGAAGCAGAGCCTTTGGAACTGATTAGGCCCTGAGAGCAGAGCAGTCATGAATGGGGCCACTGCCTCCATAAAAGCCTCAGGAGCTTCTTCGCCTCTTGCACCATGTGAGAAAGCAGTGAGAAGACACCAAGAAACAGAACTGGACCCTCACCAGACACTGCATCTGCCAGCAACTTAACCATGGACTTCTCACCCTTTAGTACTGTAGGAAATAAATTTCTGTTGTTATTAAGCACCCCAGTTCTTGCTATTTTGCTATAGCAGCCCAAGGGGAACAAAACATAAGCAAATAGGACCTAAACAGTTGTAAAACATTGTCCATAACATACAGTGCAAAAACTCCAGGACCAATCTTTTAACATAAGAATTTAATATTTATTTTGATGTTTATACAGTAACAACAAAATAATTCTCAATAAGTTATATAACTATTTTCTAAAAACACTGCAAAAAAGTAAGGATAAAATAGTAGGAATGACATTATGAATTTATTACTCAAAATTTAAAATACAGTCATCTATCTTTTAAACATTTAATGATTTCTACATGAAAAAAAGCATTTTAGATCTAGAAATAGTTCTTAATAATATACTGGACACTTTCTAAAGGCTCAATTTTATTGCACATATTTGGTTTTATTTGATCAGGTATCATGCAGGAAAATAAATTATGAATATAAAGTTAAGAAAAGTAGGCAAGATATTTTGTACTACAAAAAGATGTGGGATGATTACATTTCACAGCTTAATCTTCAGGAAATTTTATTCAACTATTGCATAAAATCACTGATTAAAGTCTTTGCACATGCAAACAGAGAGCTATTAAATATAATAAAATAGCTCTGTCAGTACATCAACTGCTCTTCAAATTGATACCATCATTCTCCTAGCCACCTAAAAAGGTGGTCTTCACATAATTTTTAAAAACCTTTAATGACAAAATCTTAGGTAGAGATGTATATTTAGTTTTGTCAAAAATATTCAAATAATTGGCACATAATCAAAATATCATTTTAACTATGGAAACACTAGGAGGAACTGGGGTTACACATACCCTGTAAACCAGTTTCTAAGTAGAGCTAGCGAAACTTCTCTGTTTTACTTCTTAAATTCATTCAATTGAACGCTATGGTAGTCGTACTGATGATCTGTAAACATTCTCATTTATTTGTACTGTTTCCTGAGGTAACTGAAAACTATTGTTATTACAGTAGCTTCACAATTTAATATCCCTGCAAATCTTCTTTGGGAAATTTCAAAACAAAAACAAAAATCTAAGTGCAGAATCGTGTGTACTGAACATGCTCTATTACAAAAGCAACATTTAGAAAATTCCTGGACATCAAAGTCAATTTTTTTTCTATTTTCAGATGACAAGAAAAAAGAATTCATACACTCTAGGCCATAAAAACTAAATCTCAGAATTAGCTCATTTAAGCCGGGCATGGTGGCGCACGCTTGTAATCCCAGCATTTGGGAGGCTGAGACAGGAAGATCACAGTTCACAGACAGCCTCAGCTACTTAGTGAGGCCCTTTGCAACTCAGTGAGACCCTGTTGCAAAATAAAGAATAAAAAGTAGGGCTGGGGGTGTAGCTCAGAGGTAAAATGCCACCTCGGTTCCATCCCCAGTACCGCAAAAAAATTTTAAAAAAGCTCACTTAGCCGGGCGTGGTGGCGCACGCTTGTAATCCCCGCGCTTGGGAGGCGGAGACAGGAGGATCGGGCAGGTTCGAAGCCAGCCGTGCTGGCGTAAGAGACCCTGTTTCAAAAATATAAAATAGGTCTGGGAGTGTAGCCCGGAGGAAGAAGGGCTTCCAGGAACCCCAGTACCACCAAAAAAAAAAAAAAAAAAAAGAAAGAAAAAGAAAAAAAAATAAATAAATAAAAAATTAAAAAGCTCACTTAATATTAAGGAAATGAAAATAAAGCATCTAATTTGCATGTTCCTGTTACAATACTGTCAAAAATCTATACGTCTTTCCATTAAAAAGATGATAAAATAGTGTCAGCATAGTACCTGACCCAAGGCAGGTATGGGTATCTATGTAGATATCTATCTGAATTAAGAAACAACTGCCCATCTAATAAAAAGAGCATGCCTCTTTAATAGTCTTTTTCGGGAGAAAAATGAGGTGACAATATTTTCATCTGTGTACATATGATTTGTTGGCAATTACTATTAACAAGATTGCTGACTTGAATAAAGAAATTTAGCATTTAAAAAAATCATTGCTCTAGTACTGAATAAAGTCTTCCATGTTATTTGAATACAATTAAATACAAAATACTAATACTAAGAAACTATAAGAACATAAATGGGCTCTACAGATTTTAACAAAGGTATATTTCCCCAATTTTCACTTGTTAAAAATCAACAAAAACATTACTGAAATTTCAGTAACTTAAAAACAGAATTTACATAATGACATTTTCCAGCTCTGCATTTGTATACCATTCCCATCTTTAACACTAATTACAATTGCATTTACCCAGATATCAAAAGGCAACATTGGTAACCTTGACAATGTTATGTGCACTTATAGAGTCAGTCTTGGTTAAATATTTCCACAAACTATCTACAGCTACTAAACTTATTCTTTTTTCCCTTTCTAGGCAATTATCTGATACTGTCTATAGTATCATTCATTGGCACTAATGATTAGGATGCTAAAACCATGCAGTTATGTTTTGGCTCAATAATATGACACTACAGTAGCCGGGCGTGGTGGCGCACGCTTGTAATCCCTGCGCTTGGGAGGCAGAGACAGGAGGATCGTGCAGGTTCGAAGCCAGCCGCGCGCGCTGGCTTAGGAGACCCTGTTTCCAAACAAAAATGTAAAAATAGGTCTGGGAGTGTAGCCCGGAGGTAGAAGGGCTTCCAGGAACCCCAGTACCACCAAAAAAAAAATATATATATATATATGACACTACAGTAGCCATAAGGTTTTGAAATTTAAGCCTAAGTCATAGTAATATTTTTCATGCCAAGTTTTGACAGCTTAATAACTTACATTCTAGAGGGGAGAAACTACCATGTTCTTGTTATCATTTACTTTATGTAAAAGAAAACAGAACTGCCAGCTCTGTGCCTCATTAAAATAAGTGAAATCCACCTTAAAGGATGCTTGTTAAAAGGGACTAAAAGAAGGGATCTCTATACCCCAAAACCATTTTAATGTTTACTGAAATACAGAAATATAAAATGCATTTGTGTATTTTCTTTTTAAGTATAAGAATAAAACTCTATCATTTACAAATATAATTTGCTAATTTGCATTTCAAAGGTATCAGATAATCTATATGGATTACTGACTTCTGTTTACCAATTCTGAATGTTACCATTATGTTTCAACCTTAGTCAACCACTTAACAAATTATCTTTATCTCCTCTATGAACAGGCAGCAAATGATCTGTTTATAGTTTTCATTCCACAACCTTAAACTCATATGCTAATCAACACATTCTTTGTAAATCCACACTACCAAAATTACAGTGATAACTTTTTTATATGGCTGAATCATATAAAATATGACAAAGTAACTATCTGTGTTCTATCAGATATGACTTCATGTAGCTATAACAATGTTTCCTAAACACATACACCACTGGATAGCCCTGAGATGACTTGAAATGGCAAATGGATGAGTAATTTTCTTTAAATAGTTACAAATTCATTTTAATGTTTATTTGAAAAATAATAAGCACATAAAGTGTGAAATATGATTGCTCAAAACAGGGATATGGTTTAAAAAGGCTAAAACATTAAAAAAATTAGTATATAAAGGCACAGGGTAGAGTACATGAGATCTAGAAGGAAACATTTAGGAATCACTGTATTCAGGAATTATTTCGGAATGGTAATAATAATGAGCCATATTATAAAGGCATTTTCTTACTACTATATATTTGGATTTGTTTCCCTAGGACAATATTTTGGGGAAAAAAACATGTTTTTACATTTAAAAATATGAATTTGAAGATGCTGAGTAAACTTAATTTACTTTAAAAGGATTCATGAAAATAATAATAAAAAAGTATTTGCAAGACATGCTATTCCTACATAAGAGAGACTACAAAGGCACATTATATATTATGGTTACCATTGCAGCATTCAAATAAAAGTGAGCTAAATAATAATTACCATAAACAATTGACAATTATAATATTCTTTCATAAAAAAGAAGATAAGCTTGTGCACTAAGTGCTCTTGATTCTGGAACGACCTGCACGTTGGTGTCACTAACATAGACCCAGTGGCCTGCCAAATCACCATCAGGTTCTTGCAAACCTAGCAAAGCAAAAAGAATTTTACAATAAGTAGATTTTATGTTCTCTAAGTTATAAATAGCAACATAATCATTACAAACTATATCTAATGCAAGATTTATTGAGTCCATTTCTTCTTGGATTAATAATTTTCCAAAATGAACTAATTCTTTCAAAGCACTAATACTATGAGAATAATTAATAATCATCTCCAGTTAGTAGCACTTAAATATCTAGCCTTGTAAATATTTATTTGCTCAGAGAAAAGAATCATAATTACAAAAGGAGGTGAAGGCAGCAAAGTTAATTTGATGATCCATAAGCAAAACCAGGAAATTTCTGACTCCAACTCTACTCTGAGGACCTGGTGTAATTTCAAAAAAATGTTGGTATTGTTAAGTAAAACACTATTTTACTGCAACATACAATGGTGCAATGCTTTGAAAAATCATGCCACTTCATATCATCTAAGGGGAAGACTTAGGATAATTAAGATTCTCAAGCCAGGCATGGTGTCCCACACTTGTAATCCCAGTACTTGGGAGGCTAAGACAGGAGGATCACAGGTTAGTAGCCAGCCTCATCTAATTAGGCCCTCTGCAAACTTAGTGAGACCCTGTTTCAAAATAAAGAATAAAAAATAGAGCTAGCTGGGTGTGGTGGCACACGCTTGTAATCCCCGTGCTTGGGAGGCGGAGACAGGAGGATCGCGCAGGTTCAGAGCCAGCCGCGCTGGCTTAAGAGACCCTGTTTCCAAAAATAAAATAGGTCTGGGAGTGTAGCCCGGAGGTAGAAGGGCTTCCAGGAACCCCAGTACTACCACCAAAAAAAAAAAAAAAATAGGGCTGGGGGTATAGCTCAGAAGTAGAATGCCCCTGGGTGCAATACCCAGTACTGGGAAAAAATAAATAAATAAAAAGATTCTTAGATTATTTAAACACTCTAAGAGGTATTCACATTTAACACTTGTGGCATAATAACTTCTTCCAAAAAGGGAAGACTAAACCCACATATTGCCAAGAATAACATATACTTAGGGTGGCATACCAGGCACAGTTTTCTTCCCAGTGATGTGTTCTGACAACGTTCTGGAGGGCATCCTCACTTTCACATATGCAGTGTAATGACCTCCTCTCATTGAGCCACTATGTTCCACTATGCCGTAGAGACCGTACAGAACATCACCTCCCACACTTACATTCTTTTAAACAAAGAAAATCCCAAATTAGTTACATTCAGTGAAATATTGTGAGGAAAAAGTAAATGTACATACAACTTAAAATAAGAAAATTGCATTATTAAACTATATTGAGATACTTGCTCACCCCTATTAGGCTGGCAAAAATTGCAAATGCTTGACAAGATTCTCTACCTGGCTGGTCTACAGGAA
The DNA here is from genome assembly GCF_963383645.1 of Muscardinus avellanarius. Taxonomy (NCBI): domain Eukaryota; kingdom Metazoa; phylum Chordata; class Mammalia; order Rodentia; family Gliridae; genus Muscardinus; species Muscardinus avellanarius. The sequence goes on from NC_137794.1 coordinate 53,930,748, forward strand.
AAAAGAGTACTTGTGAGCTGGGTGTGGAGACACACTTGTAATCCCAGTACTCGGGAGGCTGAGACAGGAGGATCTGGGTTTACCGACAGTTTCAGCTACTTAGTGAGGCCCTTCACAACTTAGATTCTATTTCAAAATAAAGAATAAAAAATTGGGCTGGGAGTGTTGCTCACAGGTAGAATGCCCCCGGGTTTTCTCTCATATGTGTTACTAGAGAGAAACTGAGTAATAAGAGACCTTAGATAAAGGAGTAGAGACTCCAATGGAGCAACATAAGGGGGTTTAGGGGTAGAGGAGAACTGGGGATGTCATAAAAGTAACAGTTTAAATAATGCTGTGCACATAAATGAAATTATCAATATCAATTTCAATGTGATTTATGCAGAAAGGGAGGGAGAGGGATGGGATCTGTAGGGAAACACACCAAGTGTTGTATGCATGTATAGTCCTATGACTTCATACCTCATTATGAAGTATAAGTACAATGCACCAATAAAGTATAAAAGAGAATATCACAGTGATTCTATAATTCTTAATGAACTCACAGATCTAGCATTAAGCACCACTGGTTATCATGCAAAATAGATAATTGGTACTATGTGCTTCCTGATGAAAGAACTATGGTCTTAAATGATATTATGGTCACGTTAAAAGGGTAGGGAGCCAGGCATGGTGGCACAGACCTGTAATACCAGTACTTGGGAGGCTGAGATAGAAGGATCCCAGGTTCAAGGCTAGCCTCATCAACTAATGAGATCCTGTTTAAAAATAATTTTTAAGCCAGGTGTGGTGGTGCACTCTTGTAATCCCAGTATTTAGGAGGCTGAGACAGGAGGATTATAAATTCACGGCCAGCCTCACCTACTTAGTAAGAACCCTCCTATAGGGCTGGGGGTGTAGCTCAGAAGTACAATACCCCTAGATTCAATCCCCAGTACTGCAAAAAATAATAATTTTTTTTTTTAAAAAGTAGTAAGGCAGAAGCCGGGCGTAGTGGCACACGCTTGTAATCCCCGCGCTTGGGAGGTGGAGACAGGAGGATTGCGCAGGTTCGTAGCCAGCCACGCTGGTTTAAGAGACCCTGTTTCAAAAATATAAAATAGGTTTGGGAGTGTAGCCCGGAAGTAGAAGGGCTTCCAGGAACCCCAGTACCACCAAAAAAAAAAAAAAAAAAAAAAGTAGTAAGACAGGACTGGTGGTACATACTTGTAATCCCACTACTTGGGAGATTGAGACAGGAGGATCGCGGGTTCACAGCCAGCCTGAGCAACTTGTGAAAGTCTGTGTAACTTAGTGAGACCCAGTTTCAAAATAAGAAACAAAAAAAATTGGGCTGGGAGTAGAGCTCAGAGGTAGAATGCTCCTAGGTTCTATCCCTGGAACCACCAAAACAACAACAAAAAAAGTAGTAATTTTTATCTTTCAGAGACATAAAATGGAATATTTATAGGTGAAATTATATACATATATATTTGTGGGGGGGGGTACTAGGGATGGAACCCCAGGGGCACAGTACCTCTGAGATACACCCCAGCCCTAGTTTTTAGTCTTTTTTATTTTTGAAACAGGGTCTCACTGAGTTGCGAAGGGCCTTGCCAAGTAGCTGAGGCTGTCTGCGACCCCCAATCCTCTACCTCCCCAATGCTGGGATTACAAGGGTACACTACGACACCTGGCTTGGGTGAAATGATATTAATAGAGGATGAAGGCTGGGTGTGGTAGCGCACGCTTGTAATCCCCGCACTTGGGAGGCGGAGACAGGATGATCGTGCAGGTTCAAAGCCAGCCGTGCTGGCTTAAGAGACCCTGTTTCCAAATAAAAATATAAAAATAGGTCTGGGAGTGTAGTCCGGAGTTAGAAGAGTTTCCAGGAACCCAGGAACCCCAGTACCACCCCCCCCCCAAAAAAAAAGAGGATGAATGGAAGAATGCATGAATGGGGCAAGACTGGCCATAGATCTGATATTTTAGGGCTGGGTGCTAGTTTCCTTGTACTGTTCTGTCTACTTCTGTGTATGCTAGAAAGTTTCCACAATAGGTACTTTTTTATTTTGTGGTGCTGGGGATAGAACCCAGAGGCATTCTACCTCCAAGCTTTACCTCCAGCCCTATTTTTTATTCTTTATTTTGGTTTTTTGTTTGTTTGTTTTTTCGATGGTACTGGGGGTGGAACCCAGGGGCTTTTCTACCTCTGGGCTATATCACAGGCCTATTTTATACTTTTTTTTTTTTTTTGGTGGTACTGGGGATGGAACCCAGAGGCTTTCTACCTCCAGGCTATATTCCCGGACCTTTTTTATATTTTATTTGGGAACAGGGTCTCACTAGGTTGCTGAAAGCCTTACTAAATAGCTGAGGCTGGCTTCGAACCTGTGCGATCATCCTGTCTCAGCCTCCCAAGCACGGGGATTACAAGAGTGCGCCACCACGCCCGGTATATAGTTTATTTGGAAACTGGGTCTCACTAAGCTGCTGAGAGCCTCACTCATTAGCTGAGACTGGCTTTGAACCTGTGCAATCCTCCTGTCTCAGCCTCCCAAGTGCTGGGATTACAAACATGCACCACCTCACCTGGCTTTTATTCTTTATTTTGAAACAGTGTCTCACTGAGCTTACTATTCTTTATTTTCAAAGGGCCTCACTAAGTAGCTGAGGCTGTCTAAGAACTGAGATCCTCCTGTCTCAGCCTCCCATCGGGATTACAAGTTTACAAGTGTGTGCCACCACACCTGGCTAACAGGTACTTTTTTTTCATTTTCTTTTTTCTTTCTTTTTTTTTTTGCAGTGTAAGGGATGGAACTCAGGGGCATTCTACCTCTGAGGTATACCTCCAGCCTACTTCTTATTTTTGAAACAGAGTCTCACTGAGTTGCAAAGGGCCTCGCTAAGTAGCTGAGGCTGTCCATTAAATGTGATCCTCCTGTCTCCGTCTTCTGAGTGCTGGAATTACAAGTGTGCGCCACCACCCCTGGCTAATAGGTACTTTTAAAAACTGTAATATTCTCATAAGTTTAACATAGAGCTTATTAAATTTCATTATTTTCCCATTACCAAATTCTAGGAATAATGAGTGTTAACAATTATAGCTAGTACTGGTACTCCACAATGGATAAACTAGATTCACCAGAAAATTGCATTCATGATATTTTTTTATAAGTTAATGTACTGAAAATATTAATAAGTTCAACAAGCATGTATTACATACCACAAAACATGGACTTCTAGCTAGTAATCAGAAACAGGACACAATGTTACCCTTTAACTGTTTGGTTCCCACACAAAAAAAGTCATTAGTTGGGCATGGTGGCACACGCCTATAATCCCAGTACTTGGAAAGCTGAGACAGGAGGATTGCAGTTTTGACCCCAGCCTCATCAAATTAAAGAGGTCCTTAGCAACTTAGTAAGACCCTGTTTCAAATATAAATAAATAAATAAATAAGTTAAGATACAGTACCTTACAAGTAGCGGAACAGAACGGTGATAAATCAAGTGTAAGTGGAAAATCAACATGTCTGTTTACTTTACGAAGACTCAAGCCAGCCTTAAAAAAACCAAAATAAAAATTTTAATGTAACAAACTTAATTACATCTAAAGCATTGCCAATTAAAACCAAAAGAAGAATTCTAAAAGATATTTTATTTCATATATATATATATATATATATATATATATATATATATATATATAAATAAACATGACCAAAGAAGAGTCCAAAATTAACACTACTAAGTTAAAAATTAAACTTCACAAACTGTTATTAAAAAGATTATCAGGCCGGGCGTGGTGGCGCACACTTGTAATCCCCACGCTTGGGAGGCTGAGACAGGAGGATTGCACAGGTTCGAAGCCAGCCTCAGCTGCTTGGTGAGGCTCTCAGCAACTTGGTGAGACCCTATTTCCAAATAAAATATAAAATAAAATAGGTCTAGGAGTATAGCCCGGAGGTAGAAAGCCCCTGGGTTCCACCTCCAGTACCACCAAAAAAAAAAGAAGAAAAAAAAAAGATTATCATTTAAATGAGGATATTTTTCAGGAACTATAAGGGAAGTAATTACTTCCATTGTATCTTTTCAACACTTATGGACACATAAAATTAATTGTTAAAGCATAAGCTACTGATTTATGTGCTATCATAAAAATATATCCAAATAAAGTGTCAGGACTCTGGTGCTCTAAGCCCAGTTCAGTGAATTGTTAACAATGAACTTGACTCTAGGCAATCTGAGCTATGTTAAGTTCAAAAACAAGTAAAAATGTCCAGGCGTGGTGGCGCACGCTTGTAATTCCTGCGCTTGGAAGGCAGAGACAGGAAGATTGTGCTGGTTCGGAGCCAGCTTCGCTGGCTTAAGAGAACCTGTTTCCAAATAAAAATATAAAAATAGGTCTGGGAGTGTAGCCCGGACATAGAAGGGCTTCCAGGAACCCCAGTACCATAAAAAAAAAAAAAGTAAAAATGAATTTAGGCCCTTTTCATGATTAAACCTCAAATTCATTAACAAGAATAAAACCTGGACTCTTGGAATATCTTATCAACGAGAATAAATGTTATATATTATACAAATCAAAATCAATCTTTATGTTTTTAAATAGGCTCTACCTCTATTTTTAATTCCCAAAGACAAACCTTGCAAATTTATGTTTTGTATTATGCAATAGTAATAAAAAATAAGCTGGCAGACTATTAAATATATTCAGTAGAAGATCTATAAATATAAACAGACCCTGTTAGAATAAGAAGATACTTCCAAGCTATCCACTCGCCCATTTTTTCTTATTTATTTATTTTGTGGGTCTGGGGATGGAACCCAGAGGCATTCGACCTTCGAGTACACCTCCTGCCCTATTTGTTATTCTTTATTTTGAAACCGGGTCTCACTGAGTTGCAGAGGGCCTCACTAAGTAGCTGAGGCTGTCCGCGAACCACGATCCTCCGGTCTCAGCCTCCCGAATGCTGGGATTACAAGCGTGCACCACCATGCCTGGCTTCTTTTTTATTTTTGAAACAGGATCTCACTAAGTTGTGGAGGGCCTCACTAAAGTAGCTGAGGCTGGCCGTGAACCTGCTATTCTCCTGTCTCAGCCACTGGGATTACAAATGTGTGCCACCAAACCAGGGTCTTACTTTTTTTTAAGAAAACAAACAAACAAACAAACAAGCAATTTTTTGCTAAACCATACCCATTATAACTGATTTTGTTTTTTCAAGTGATTTTTGGAAGGTTTATCATGATATCTGCAATGAAATCATGAAGTCATGTCCCAGGAATAGTTATTTAATCTACATTTGATTTCTTTGACTCCTTTTTCATCTTGTGACCTTTATAAACTTCCAATATCAGCACTGAGATTATTTCAGGCTAATATATTCTCCCCAAACAGTATTTCACTGTTGAGAAATTACCTCATATATAAAAATGACCTCATATAAAGATTTTTTTTGAAGATCTAAATGAGTTTATTATTACAAAGACAGAAACACAGGTTGTAAAGAGGGAGAGCTAGAGCTTAGAGTAAAGCGCTACGCCACAGAGTGACATAGTGGGATGACCCGAAACAAAGTCACCCACATGAAGATATTTTGCAAAGACCTTTGCACTGGGGACTGAACCCAGGGGCACTGTACAACCTCAGTTGTATAAATGAGCTACAACCCCAGTCCTATTTTATTTTTTATTTTGAAACAGCATCTCACTAAATTGTTGAGGGCCCAAGTTGCCAAGGCTGGCCTCAAACCTGCAATCCTCCTGTCTCAGCCTCCTAAGTACCCTGGTACAGGCATGTGCTACCATACCTGGCTTAGATGAATATTTTTATAGGGAGTAATTTTTGAAAATTATCTAGTGTATTCATTCATATTCATATTCTATCTCCCTCCATAATAATAATACATTGTAAGCATTTCCCCATGTAAACCTGATGTCCTAGGCACTACATACTATGGTTAGGCCTTATATTTGGCATAATCTATAGGTGGAATTTCTCTATTTTCTTCAGATAAGTTCTTAGAAGATAAGTTACTTAGGAAAAAGTACTTTTGTAGCCATATGTGCTGGTACAAGCCTGTAATCCCAGCACTTGAGAGGCTGAAATAGAAGGATCACAGGTCATGCAATTTCGCTAGATCCTCAACAACTTGGCAAAACCCTATTTAAAATAAAAATAAAAGTAAAAAAGGCATGGGGGTGTAACTTGGAGGTAGAATCCTCCTGGATTCAATCCCTTGTACCAAAATAAAAACAAACAAATAAAAACATACTTTTATGTTGGGTGTGGTGGCGCACGCTTGTAATCCCCACACTTTGGAGGTGGAGACAGGAGGATCTTGGGAGGCAGAGACAGGAGGATCGTGCTGGTTAGGAGCCAGCCTCTCTGGCTTAAGAGACCCTGTTTCCAAATAAAAAATATATATGTAAATAGGTCTGGGAACGTAGCTCGGAGGTAGAAGAGCTTCCAGGAACCCCAGTACCACAAAAAAAAAAAAAGGTACTTTTGTTTAAAAACGTGTGTGTGTGTGTGTGTGTGTGTGTGTGTGTGTGTGTGTGTGTGTGTAGCACTGGGGATTGAACCTAAGGGCCTTCTTTGAGCTACATCTCCAGCCCTATTTTTATCTCCACCCTCACCCCCCGTACTAGGGATGGAACCCAGGGGCATTCTACCTCTGAGCTACACCCCCAGCCCTATTCTTTCTTTCTTTCTTTTTTTTTTTCTTTTTGGTGGTACTGGAGTTCCTGGAAGCCCTTCTACAACTGGGCTAGACTCCCAGACCTATTTTTTATACTTCCGGCTATTTTTTTATTCTTTACTTTGAAACAGGGTCTCACTGAATTGCAAACAGCCTCACTAAGTAGCTTAAGCTGTCCGCAAACCACAATCCTCCTGTCTTAGCCTCCTAAATACTGGGATTACAAGCGTGTGCCACCACACCCAGCTCAAAACATTAATTTTCTTGATAAAAATCACTAAATCACTTTCCAAAAGGTGTTACCAACTTACACTGCTGATAAAGGTGAGTGCCTCTCACTTCATCCTTCTTAGGTCTATTATATTTTTGCTAATTGGAACAGGTTAAAAAAGAACTCTCACTGTCATTTTATTTTGCATTTATTTTTTGGGGAAGGATGGACTTATTTTCATACTTTCTTGGAATTTATACTTCCTCTAGAACTGTCAACTGATATTCTTTACTCATCTTGCTCTCGGGGTCTTGATATTTCTCTAATTAATTTTTAAGCATTCTTTACATACATAAAATGCTAACCAAAGCCGGGCGTGGTGGCGCATGCTTGTACTACCAAAAAAAAAAAAAAAAAAAAAAAAAAAGTTAAACATTTGCCATACTTATGAGAAAGATTTCTAACCAGTTTAAGATTTTCCTTTAATTGTTGTGGATGTTTCTGATATACTACAGAGAAATGGGTGTTTAGAAATGCTAAGAAACAGCCGGGCATGGTGGCGCACGCTTGTAATCCCAGCATTCAGGAAGCTGAGACCGGAGGATTGTGGTTCACGGACAGCCTCAGCTACTTTGTGAGGCCCTTTGCAACTCAGTGCGACCCAGTTTCTAAATAAAGAATAAAAAATAGGGCAGTGGGTATAACTCGGAGGTCAAATGCCCCTGGGTTCCATCCCCAGACCCACAAAAAAAAAAAAAAAAAAAAAAAAAGAAAGAAAGAAATGCTAAGAAACTAGAAACAAACATTATTTAAGGACTTTGCTCCCTACAATTCTCAACCTTCTGGAATGAAAATGTAGGCTTGCTGAGATAGTACATTTCACTTGAGGACAAGAAACAAATAAGATGTTCATAAATATTTCCCTTTAAGCACATGAATACTTTATTTATATTGCTCCTAAAAAGGATGTAAGTACCAACTGTACATTAACTGTGGTACATTGTGATATTAGCTTCTGCCATCTGGTATGATCCTCTTGTTCAGTCGTTGCAGATGCGCCCCTTCTGCTAGGCATTCAGATGTGATGAGACTCCATACGTGAGCTTCTGCTTTACAAGGCCATTTCACTTTCTCTGAATTACTATAACCATGACTAAACAAAATCAAGAAATTCATCTAATCTTTCTGTGGATATAGGAGACGTGTAGAGAAAAGTCTCTTCTGCCCTTCTGCAGCCATCCTGAAATGCTGCAAAGATGCTGGGGGTATGACTCATGGTAAAGGGCATGCCTGGCATATCTAAGGCCCTTTGTTCAATCCCAGCACACACGTGCATACATGAAAATAACTTTGTCTTTAAGATTTCATTCACGGGTTTTATCTTTCCAAAGCCATTCATACCAGATAGGTATGGCAGTACATGCCTGTAATCTCAGTACTAGGGAGGCTGAAACAAGAGGATTGAAGGTTTGTGCTTAGCCTCAGCAACCTAGCAAGACTGTTTCCAAAAGAAAAATAAAATAGGGCTGAGAGAAGAGCTCAGATAGAAAGCCCCTGGGTTCAACCCACACCACCACAAAATAAATAAATAAATAAATAAATAAATAAATAAATAAATGTAAAACTGGACTGTAGGGGTATAACTCAGAGGTAGAATGTCCCTAGGTTCAATCCCTAGTAACACAAACACACACACATAGTCTTATACACTGAGGTCAGATCAAATAAGTTTTGTCCCAGTCCATATAATATGGACTGGGACAAAGCTACATAATAAATAATATAAAACTATATAATATATAAGACTATATATCCCCAACATCTATATTCCATATAGTAAGGAATATAATATGGTATAGAGTGAAGCTCTAAATTTTTTTGTGTGTGTGGTACTGGAATGGAACTCAGGAGCTTTTCTACCTCCAAGCTATATTCCCAGACCTATTTTATATTTTATTTGGAAACAGGGTCTCACTAAGTTGCTGAGAGCCTCACTAAGTAGCTGAGTCTCACTTTCAACCTGTGCGATCCTCCTGTCTCAGCCTCCCAAGTGCTGGAATTACAAGTGTGAGCTACCACACCTGGCTGAAGCTCTAAATTTTTATTTCCTCAAGCTGTACTATCCCTAAAATCTTTTTTTTTTTTTTTTTTTTTTTTTTTTGGTGGTACTGGGGTTGGTTCCTGAAAACCCTTCTACTTCCAAGCTACACTCCCAGACATATATAAATATATATGTATTTTAAATTAGAGTCTCCTAAGCCAGCGAGACTGGCTACAAACCTGTGCAATCCTCCTGTCTCTGCCTCCCAAGCATGGGGATTACAAGCCTGCACCACCATGCCTGGCTGTCCCTAAGATCTTTGATAACTCCAGTCCCCTTCCCAATTAATTTGAGATTCTTCTTTTATCATAATGTAATAGCTTTACGTTATACTTGTGTGTATGTGTTCGTTTTTGCTAAGTTACAGCATACTGGCCTTAAACCCAAGATCCTCCTGTCTCATCCTCCCTAGGATGTAGTTCCCTACTGGAACTACAGGTTTGAGCCACCATGCCTAGCTACATTTATTGATAATTCCAACCAAATTCTTAGCTACCATAAAATTTTAATTTATTCATTTTTTCCAGAGAAATTTAAAAATAATTTTAATACAAATAAAGAAGAAAATCCCATTGAGGAAAGGCACTAGGTTAAAACTACAAATAACCAAAGAAAAACCTGACAAACTAAAATTATTTACATTTGGCCAGACATGGCGATGCATTTCTGTAAGCCCAACTACTTGGGAGGCTACTGCTGAAAGATCTCAAGTTTGAGGCCACATCTCCAAAAAAGTAAGTTGCCTCCACCGTGAAATCTTAACTGGTATGGAGCCTGCCTTGGAGCCAGTCTGTATTTATTCCTAGCAAACAATGTTCAGCCAATCATCCTTTCAGCAGGATCATGAGAGCTCTGGAAGCTGAGTGTACTTTACTACTTTGCTGCTTATGTTTTTGTTGTTGTTACTGTTTTGTACTAGGGATTGAACCCAGAAGCACTCTACCTCTGAGGTACATCCTAATCTAATTTTATATTTATCTATTAATTATTTAATACTTATTACTTAACATTCCATCTCCAAGCTATACCTTCATCCATATTTCTTTTTTTTTTTTTATTTTTTTTTGGTACTGAGAATGAAACCCAGGGGCATTCTACCTCTAAGCTACATCCCCAGCCCTATTTTTATTCTTTATTTTGAAATACGGTCTTCACTAAGTAACGAAGTGCCTCACTAAGTAGCTGAGACTCTCTGCGAACCACGATCCTCCTGTCTCAGCATCCCAAATGCTGGGATTACTAGCATGTGCCACCACACCTGGCTTAACATTTTTTATTTTGAAACAGGGTCTCATTAAGTTGCTGAGGGCCTTGCCAAATTTCTGAGCCTAACCTTGAACCTGTGATCCCCCTGCCTTAGCCTCCTAAGTAGTGGGATAACAGGTGTGTGCCACCATACCAGCTTTATCAGTGTTCTTAATAAAATTTATTTTCCAGCCGGGTGTGGTGACACACGCTTGTAATCCCCACACTTGGGAGGCGGAGACAGGAGGATCGCGCTGGTTCAAAGCCAGCCTTGCTGGCTTAAGAGACCCTGTTTCCAAAAATATATATAAAATAGGTCTGGGAGTGTAGCCCAGAAGTAGAAGGGTTTCCAGGAACCCCAGTACCACACACACACACACACAAAAATAATTTTCCATTACATACATAAACACGTATCACTTAGATCCCTGCCTAAATCTTCAAATATTGTGAATTAATCTTAATCAGAAAAATCTTATAAATTACTATAGCTAGACTACCAGGAAATCTCACATGATAAATTTTTATTTTGTTTTGTTTTTTTATGGTACTGGCATTGTGAAACCCAGGGGCGTTCTACCTCTGGGTCTCACTGAGTTGCAAAGGGCCTCACTAAGTAGCGGAGGCTGTCTACAAACTGTGATCCTCCTGTCTCAGCCTCCCAAATGCTGGGATTATAATTGTGCATCACCACGCCCAGAATAAAATTTTAAATTAAATACATTGCTATCAAATCCTTGATAGTATTTCAAATGACTAAAAACTTAAAAACACATGATGAAAATGATTAAAAGAACTTTTACCTGATGAAATCTTTTAAGATGGAGAATTAGGATAGCTGGAACAGCAGAAATAAGCAATTGCTTCCGGGCATTAGTGTAAACTCCTTCTGCTTTCTTTTCTGCATAAAATATAATAAATTTATTTTCAAGATTTAATTTTCACATATCACTTACAATATAATATGGCAAACATGTATGTAGCAGCATCATACCGCATTTTTTAAAATATTAAAGAATTTGGATTTCTGATTACAAGGTGTCTATTCCTTTCCAAAACTTCACTAAAGGGTGTTTGTTTAAAGCACACAACAAAGCAAAAAATAGGACTTAGAATAATGCTTATAACAAAATTTTGGATACTAGAAAGAGGTGGGCTAATAATAACTTCTTTCATTTTTGGGAAAAGGGTGTACCAGGGATTAAACCTAGGGGCATCCTACTTCCAAGCTATAGCCTCATCTTGGACCTGTGATCCTCTGGTCTCAGCCTCCTAAGGGCTGGGATTATAGGCATGTGCCACCATGCCTGGCTAATAGTAACTTATTTCAATGCCTTCTAACCAAATACTACCAGCATACACCTGAAATTTAAAGTTAAGTCTATTATTCATTTCAGAAAAGGGAGAACCCTGCCCACAGCATTGGGAATCACAGGGGATTTCAATACAGTGTGTTAGAAAGGATTTATGACAGGATTCGAGTATGGGTAATTGTATATTTAACTTAGGGTGGAACCCGGGGGCCTTCTACCTCCAGGCTATACTCCCAGACCTATTTTATACATTATTTGGAAACAGGGTCTCACTAAGTTGCTGAGAGCCTCACTAAGTAGCTGAGTCTCACTTCTACCCTGTACAATCCTCCTGTCTCAGCCTCCCAAGCGCAGGGATTACAAGCGTGCGCCACCACGCCAGGCATTAAGCATGTTTTTTCTGATACTTTGGCATCTAGGGTCCTAATGACATTGGAGAGATGGCCTCTTCCAGGACTAATTTCTAGAGATTGTAAACTAAGTGTGCTTCTCATACACAAACCAAACAGTCCAGAGCCCCATACCTCAACAAATTATGTTATTGGGCTCTTATACTCTGGCTACTATCCACTTGCCCTAGTTAATCCAGGGTCAGGCATCAGATAATTAAAGACAGTTCCTAGATTCAGAGTCCACTAAAATTATTCAAACTAGTCAATTCCCTGCCTCCTACACCCTGAGTCACCCATTCCTTCAGAGATCACAACAAGGGTCCTTCTTCATGTTTTCCCTTGCCTCTCAGCCTCCTGGCTGACCCCTGTGTGGGGCCCCACCGCATGGCATGCCACTCCTTCTTGAAAACTCTATTTTTAATTTTTACTTATTTTTTATGATATTGGAGGTTGAATCCAGGGGTCTTTTACTTCTGAGCTATACTCCCAGCCCTATTTTCTTTCTATTTTGAAACAAGATCTCATTAAGTTGCTCAGGGTCTCACTAAATTGTTGAGGGTGGCCTGGAACCTGAGGTCCTCTTGTCTCAGCCTCCCATGTACTGGGATTACAGGCGTGCATCACCATGCCTGTCTGGATGTAACTATTTTTTTTTTTTTTTAGGTTGCAATCATCTTTTGATTTCTTGGCTTCACCATACCTACATAATAATAAAACCTACATTTTAAAACAACTGCCAGGTGTGGTGGTACAAGCCTGTAATAAAATAACTAATCACTGAGTATTTGTTCCATTCAATTAAGGCTACAGATGCACTGAAAATTTCTTACTAAAAATTTCCCCTTTTCTCTGGTCAACTAAACATAGTCATTACTTCACTTCATAGTATACAACTATTTAAACTTCTTAAATGTATATCTTGAGTTTACAGCATGACGGATATGCGGAGATTGTTAATCTGTGTGTGTGTGTGTGTGTGTGTGTGTGTGTGTGTGTGTGTGTGTGTTACTGGAGGTGGAACCCTGGGGCCTTCTACCTCCGGGCTACACTCCCAGACCTATTTTATACTTTATTTGGAAACAGGGTCTCACTAAGTTGCTGAGAGCCTCACTCAGTAGCTGAGGCTGGCTTCGAACCTGTGCGATCCTCCTGTCTCAGCCTCCCAAGCATGGGGATTATAAGCATGCACCACCACACCCAGCTCAGAGGTTGTTAATCTTATCAACCTCACAAGTGATAACAACAATTAAGTGTTAGGGATATTTCTTTGGGGTAGACTTCTGATAACTAGTTTCATCAATAATTATGTGGACTTGCATCTTTAAGGCAGAGATGTATACTTCCCGCTCTTCAATTTATTAAAAAAAAAAAAAGGGAGGCTGAGACAGGAAGATACCGGTTCAAGGACAACCTTAGCTACTTAGTGAGGCCCTCCACAACTTAGTGAGACCCTGTTTCAAAATAAAGAATTAAAAAGAATAGGGCAGGGAGTGTAGCTCAGAGGATGAATGTCCCTGGGTTACATCCCCAGACCCGCCAAAAAAAAAAAAAAAAAAAAAAAGCTAAAAACATCTACTCTATGCAGGCAGTGTCCTTAAGTGCTGAGGCACAAATCCGAACATGGTAGTCCCCGCCAAGTAGCTCAAGTAGAAGGATCTCAGGGGCCTGCATTTGGGATCAGTAACCCACTAGTCACTGACAATCCATCAGCAACAAAAACTAAGCTCAAGGTTTACCTGCAGAACTGGTTTCCTTTGGGTACCTGTGCTTCTTTTCCGTACAGTTCTCACACAGAAGCTTATTATTCCCCATCAGCAATTCCATTGACGTAAACTGGTAGAGACAGGACTGAATGGAACATTCTTTAGAAGTAGTCACATAGCTCTGTGAAAGGGTCTGAAAGGCATTTTGAGGACTGTGAGACTGCATCTGCTTCTCCTCTGAAATGCTTAAATTATTTGGAACATGGAGTGGCCGACTTTCTCTGTCAACATCTCTATTTCCAATCACAGGGTTGCTTAAACAGAGCTCAGACATCGCCGCAGCCATCCCCTCGCCCCCATCCTCATGGCCAGCCTCCCTGGGGAACGGGGGCCGGGGGTGGACGCCCGGGGCCCTGAACAGCGCCCTCTGCCGCGGTGCGCTTTCGGATTCCGAGGCCTCGCTGTCAGCGTCCGCGCTGCTTTCCGAGTGGCTGGCCTCCTTCTCGCTGCCCTCCGCCGGGCTTTCATTCAGAGGCGACTCCAAGTCCCCACAAGCGCCCAGCTTTCCGTTCCTCTGATTTGGAACCACAGGTTTCTCTTCTCCAGATGACAACTTTCTTGTATGTTTTCTATCTCGAATCAGTTGATTCTGCAAGTTGATAGTTTTCAGAGAAAAGAATCTTATGACCTTATTAAAAGTAAATTCTCACTTAACTACCTCGACTAACATCAACAGACAGTATACTGACAAATAGTTCTAATTTATTAGTACATTGTAACTATACATCATAGTGAGTTTCATTACATCAATAAACACAGGCACCCAACATTCCCAGTGTTTCCCTCCAGTTCCCATCAGACTCCTCTCTCTCCCCATAGTCTTCACTTGATAACAAGTAACTTCATGTATGAACAAAAAGTTGTTGCTATTATTATTACTGATTTTTTTCTGAGGTACTAGGGATAAAACCCAGGGGTATTCTACCTCCAGGCTACCCCCAGCCCTATTTTTATTTTTATTTTTTCGGTACTGGGGATGGAACCCAGGGGCATTTTACCTCTGAGCTACATCCCCAGCCCTATTTTTTATTCTTTATTTTGAAACAGGGTCTCACTGAATAGCAAATGGCCTCACTAAGTAGCTGAGGCTGTCCGTGAACCACGATCCTCCTGTCTCAAGCCTCCCAAAAGCTGGGATTTCAATCGTGGGCCACCACGCCCAGCTCCCAGCCCTACTTTTTATTCTTTATTTTGAAACTGGGTCTCACTAAGTTGTAGAGGGCCTAAGTAGCTGAGGCTCCCGAAGTACGAACCTCCTGTCTTAACCTCCCAAGTGCTGGGATTACAAGCATGTGCAAAACGCCTGGCAGCAAAAAGGTATTTGAATAAATCTTATTTATTTATTTATTTATTTATTTATTTATTTATTTATTTATTTATTTGTGATACTGGGGATGGAACCCTTATCCGGGCTACACTCCCAGACCTATTTTATATTTTTATTTGGAAACAGGGTCTCCACCTCCCAAGCACGGGGATTACAAGCCTGCGCCACCACACCCAGTGAGTAGTTCTAATTTAAAGTAAACATTTGCACTGAAAATAACAACAGTAGTTACCTACTAATTACTGTACTGAATGAGGGGGACTGGAGCTATGCCCCCTGCCCTCTTTTTTATTCTTTATTTTAAAACAGGGTCTCACTGAGTTGTGGTGGGCCTCACTAAGTAGCTGGGGCTGTCTGCAAACCGCAATCCTCTGCCTCCCGAATGCTAGGATTACAAGTGTGAGGTACCACGGTAGGCTAGCCTTTTTTTTTATTTTGAAACAGGGTCTTACTAAGTTGCTAAAGCCAACCTCAAACCTGAAACCCTCCTGTCTCAGCTTCCCAAGTACCGGGATTATAAGTATGTACCACCATACCCAGCTTTTGTTGATTTTAAATGTAGAAGTTTCACACACCCCATACTGTTGATTGAACCCAGAGGCATTCTACCACCGAGCTAAACCTCTAGTTCTTCTTATTTTTTGTTTTGAAAAGTCTCACTAAATTGCTGAAGCTCTCCCCAAGTTGGTGAGGTTGGACTCAAACACGAGATCTTCTTGTTTCAAGTCTCCAAAGTCCTGGGATTACAGGTATAAACCAATATTTTAAACAAATTAAATAGTATCAAACTACAGCGAGGTGTGGTGGCCCACACTTGTAATCCCAGCACTCGGGAGGCTGAGACAGGAAGATCCCACAGGTTCGAAGCCAGCCTCAGCTAATGAGTGAGGCTCAGCAACTTAGTGAGACCCTGTTTCCAAATAAAGTATAAAGTAGGTCTGGGAGTACAGCCCGGAGGTAGAAAACTTCTGGGTTCTACCCTCAGTACCACACACACAAAAAAAGTAACAAACTACAAAACTCTATTAAGACAGTGTTGCCTGCTGCCATAGATTTGAAAGAAAATATTTTACTTATATCTAATCTTTACTTTGCCAATTAAATCTGCTACTTTTTGCTCAGACTAAGTGTCAAACGGTGTTTCCCGTGATAGTGTATTATAGCGCAGTGACAGTGTATTATAGCACAGTGATAGTGTATTACGGAGGTAAAACAACATAAATTGGGGGAGGGAGGCCGGCCAACCACAGATTTAATCAAAGATTTTAAGCTTCCAGAAATGTTTCATAAAAGGTTATACACAGTTTAAAGTGTGAATTATCTTGTCCTTTCCCAGCATTTGGGAGGCTGAGACAGGAGGGTTGCGATTTGTGGTCAGCTATTTAGTGAGGTGCTTTGCAATTCAGGGCTGGGGGTGTCACTCGGAGGTAGAATGCCTGTGTTCTATCTCCAGTACCAAAAAAAATTTAAAAAGCAAAAGATTGTCCTGACTTGCATACATACTAGATATTCAGCTATTCAGAGGGATAGAAAGAATATAAAATGTCTGTGTCTGAATTTTTTCCATCTTCAAAATTGGAAAAATAGAGCTGGGCACAATAGTACACCCTTGTAATCCCAGTACTTGGGAGGCTGAGATGGAGGATAGAAGGTTCGTGGACAGCTTCAGCTACTTAGTGAGCCCCCCCCCCACCATGCTTAGTTTCAAAGTAAAGAATAAAATAAAGAATAAAAAATAAAAATCAAAAGCCAGGCGTGGTGGCACACGCTTGTAATCCCTGAGCTTGGGAGGAGGAGACAGGAGGATCACCCAGGTTTGAAGCCAGCCTCACTGGCTTAAAAGACCCTGTTTCCAGATAAAAATATAAAAAAATAGGTGTCTAGGAGTATAGCCTGGAGGTAGAAGGGTTTCCAGGAACCCCAGTACCACCAATTAAATAAATAAATAATAATAAAAATAATAAAAATAAAGAATAAAGACCCTGTCTCAAAATAAAAAATAGGGCTGGAATATAGCTCGGAGGTATATGCCCCTGAGTTCAATCCCCAGTACTGCAAAAATTAGGGTGGTGTGTGTGTGTGTGTGTGATAACAGTAGCTCTTGTGTTAGCTAATTATTCAAATTTTCTGAATAAAAATAAGATTTTTTTCACCATATGTATCTGGTCTACTAGGAGCACATGATAAATAATAAAGTTTATAATAACATCCAACAACTTTCACTATGTGAAATTTATGTAGTACTACTTTTGTTTTGTTGCTAGGAATTGAACCCAGGGGTATTTTATCCCAGACTCATTTTAGTTATTTATTTACTTATTTATTTATTTTTTAAATAGGGTCTCACTAAGTTCCTGAAGCTGGTCCCAAACCTGCAATCCTTCTGTCTCAGCCTACCAAGAAGTGGGATTATAGGCATGTGCCACCACACCTGGCATAGAGTACTTTTTATGTTTCATATTTTTATTTTTTGTTTTTATTTTTTGGTAGTACTGGGGGTGGAACCCAGGGGTTTTTCTACCTCCAGGCTACACTCCCAGACCTATTTTATACTTTATTTGGAAACAGGATATCAGTTTATCTTCAGAATATAACCTTAAGGATGAAGGTACAACAGAAGTTTCAGCAATTTCATAGTAACAATTTCTCAGAAACTAACACATATTTGAATGACCCAGAAAATTTGACCTCTGAATTTCTTCCTGAAATTTTAAACAGATACATCAATCTGATACTTTCCAGTTTCTACATTTAAGAATTTTTTTCTTTTCTTATCTTGACTTTTCTTCCTTTTTTAATGCCATAGATAGGGAGGGAAAAGAAGGGAAGAACAGTTTACAGTTTACAGAACAGACCCCACAGAGTTTACCTTTTGGTTACCATTTGGTTTGGGTTTTTCTTTGCGGGCGGGGGGGGTTGCCAGAAATTGAACCCGAGGGCATTTTACCTCTGAGCTACACTCCCCAGGCCTATTTTATTTTTTATTTTGAAAGAAGAGCCTCACTAAGTTGCTGAGGACCCAAGTTAATGAGATCCTCAGTACTGGTGTTACAGGCATAAACCATGAGGCCAAGCTTGATGGTCATTTGTTATAAGTCATTTTAGCTCAGATTTTGATCTATTTAAGAAGCAGCTTTATATGTCTATTGACAAGTATTTGCTTATATATCTGCCTTTTGTTCTTTATTAAAATATTTTCTGTCTTTAAACTAGAAATTGCACATATTAAACAAAAAAATTGCTTTTTTTGAGGGGGGTACTAGGGATTGAACCTAGGGGCATTTTACTCTGAGCTACACCCCCAGCCCTATCTTTTATTCTTTATTTTGAAACAGGGTCTCATTGAGTTACAAAGGGCCTCACTAAGTAGCTGAGGCTGTCCTTGAACTGCCATCCCCATGTCTCAGCCTCACAAGTGCTGGGATTACAAGCATGCGCCACCACACCCAGCTCCACATATTAGTTTTATGCTGCTCTACTTAACTGGATTTCATTATTTGACTCTGTTATCAATAAACAACAACAAAATTAGTTTTTCAAGGTAAGCAGTGATAATATCTTCCAATGCAAAGGCAAGATTTTCTCAGCAAATTATCACCATTGTGTGTGTGTGTGTGTGGGGGGGGTGGTACTGGGGATGGAATCCAGAGGCTTTCTACCTCCGGTCTATCCTCCCAGACCTATTTTTTATATTTTATTTGGAAACAGGGTCTAAGTTGCTGCCTCACTAAGTAGCTAAGGCTGGCTTCGAACCTGCACGATCCTCCTGTCTCAGCCTCTCAAGTGTGGGGATTACAAGCATGCGCCACCACGCCCAGTCTTTGTAAAGTTTTAATGAGATAACTGTAGTATAACTTAGCAAAGAGATGAAAATGTTTACTATTACTCAATACTTGTACTTTTATTAACTTTAAAGATGCAAAGAACTTCTATTTTTGCTACAGATACACTATAACAAATTAAAGCCAATATTAGAAGTTTTTCAAAATTAAATCTTTCTATTCGTGTTTTTAGCTAAATAAGACTTCATATATCTTTACTAAACTAACACTGAAATTGGTACGTATTAAATCATTCTGATTCAATTACCAAAATACTACTGAATTACTGGAAAATCAACTTCTAAACAAAATTCTGAATGACTAAAATACATTTATGCCACTTAACTATTTGCTTCCTGAATACAGTATCTTAAAGTTGTTATTATGATTGTGCTTTTTAAATTTTAGAAAAACATGCAAACTTTTCTGCTCTCCCATGAACTAAAACATACAAAAAAAGTAACTTGAATTGTGTCATTACATAAAGAAATTAGTAAAGGATAGTTACAATTAGTTCTGTAAAAGCTAAATTATACCCATGTGGTATCCATCTTAGAGTTAGAAAGTTTTTATATATCATAGTTCCTAGCCAATTCTATGTGCATGGTATTTCCCAAACAATAGGATAACATCTATTAAAACTATTTTGGCCAATTATAACAGAATCTCTTTATAACTTTTTAAAATAAAAATAAAGAAAAAATCATTTAGATTCACATTTTAATACCCAGTGCTTTATAGAAGTACATCAACACTATTAAAATGCTTTAATATTCTGAAATCTCATAAGAAAATAGGATATGGTGGTACATGCCTGTACTCCCCTGAGACAAGAGGACTGCAGAGTTGAGACCAACCTCAGGAACTTAGCAAGACTTTCAGCAACCTAGCAAAATCCTGGTTATTAAAAAATTTATTTTTTTTGGCAGTAATGGGGATAAAATCCCGGGGCATTCTATCTCTGAGCAACATCCCCAGCCCCCCTTTTATTTTTATTTATTTATTTATTTATTTATTTATTTATTTATTTATTTATTTATTTTTGCGGGTCTGGGGATGGAACCCAGGGGCATTTGACCTCCGGGCTACACCCCCTGCCCTATTTTTTATTCTTTATTTTGAAACCGGGTCTCACTGAGTTGCAGAGGGCCTCACTAAGTAGCTGAGGCTGTCCGCAAACCACGATCCTCCAGGTCTCAGCCTCCCGAATGCGTGCGCCACCACGCCCGGCTCCCCAGCCCCCCTTTTATATTCTTTATTTTTGAAACGGTCTCACTGAGTTGCAAAGGGCCTCACTAAGTAGCTGAGGCTGTCCATGAACCGTAATCCTCCTGTCTCAGTCTCCCAAATGCTGGGATTACAAGTGGCTTCAAAATCCTGTTTGAAAAATAAAAAGGGCTGGGGGTGTAGCTCAGAGGCAGAACACTCCTGGATTCAACCCAGGGATGGAACCCAGGGGCATTTGACCTCTGGGATACAACCCCTGCCCTATTTTTTATTCTTTATTTTGAAACCAGGTCTCACTGAGTTGCAGAGGGCCTCACTAAGTAGCTGAGGCTGTCTGCAAACCACGATCCTCCAGTCTCAGCCTCCCGAATGCTGAAATTACAAGCATGGGACACCATGCCCGGCTCGGTGACTTCTTTTTAAGTCACCCCATGTCCTATCTTTCCATCTTTGTAACAATAAAATCACTTAAGCTTATAGGAAACAGAGAGTTCGTGCTATTCTTTTCTAAGATAGTTCAGAAGAAGAACCCGAGGTTACATCTCTCACTGTTACAGTTTGGGAGCCCAACAGGGCCCCGTAACAGTTGCACCATAACAAAAAGGGATGAGATATAGCTTGGAGATAAAATGTCCCTGGGTATTAATCCAAAGTACCACAAAAACAAAACAAAACAGGGGGCTCTGGGCCCCGGGCCGAACTGCGCGTAGCATGCCAGACCCCTAGAGAAACCGGACCCAGTAAGACACTGGGTTCTGGGCATGGGTCGCGCGTGGGGCACGCCAGATGGGGCCCAGGTCGCGGGACTCTGGGCCCCGGGCCGAACTGCGAGTAGCACGCCAGACTCCTGGAGAAACCGGGCCCAGTAAGACGCTGGGTTCTGGGCGGGGGTCGCGCGCGGGGCACACCAGCCGGGGCCCGGGACCCTGGGCCCCGGGCCGAACGTCACGTAGCACGCCAGACCCCTGGAGAAACCGGGCCCAGAACAGAAAAAAGATAAAGAAAAATATCGGAGAGGAGGTAAGAAAGCCATTATGGATGCCAGGACACTGGAGATGCAGACAAAACTTATCTAAATGCATTGGAACTTATGGAAAAATTTGCCGTGAAAGAGGACTGCTATTTCTCTATATTGTTAAGAATCTCAGACATCACCTGTAAGGAGAGAGTTTAGCGGAGACCAAGGAGAAATGCGGTGTTGAAAGATTTCTCCGCGATGGTGGTGGAGACTTGTATTCAGGAGAAGCAGAAACTGGATCCTACCAACTTTTTTTTTTTGGAGAAATTACACCAAGTGTCGAATGCTACCATCACGCATGCTTAGGAACACTGGACAACATTCAGAGTGGAAAAAGAGCCTGGGAAGGATTTGAAATGGTGGAGGCAGTGGCAATGCCAGTGGCCAATACTCAGGGGAGGCAGAGATCTGATATATTACACCCGGAACCTTTGAAATAATAACCACAGAGACAGTGATCGGAACCTGCTGAGGGGTTAGGCGGGCGCCGGGGCCAGTGGCCGACATTGGAGCTGCTGTGAGGCAAGGCCACCACTGAGGCCTCCTTGGCCGGGATTGGAACCTGCCGAGGGGTTCGACTGATGCTGGGGCCAGCGAGGCCGGCATTGGAGCCTGCCATGAGGCAAGGCTTGTGCTGGGGCCTCCGAGGTCGGGTCCAGAACCTGCTGAGGGGTTAGGCCGGTGCTGGGGTCAGTGAGGCTGGCATCAGAGCCTGCCGTGAGGCAAGGCCGGTACTGGGGCCTCCGAGGCCAGGATACGAGCCTGCCAAGGGGTTAGGCCGGTGCTGGGGCCAGCAAGGCTGGCATCGGAGCCTGCCGTGAGGCAAGGCCGGTACTGGGGCCTCCGAGGCCAGGATAAGAGCCTGCCGAGGGGTTAGGTTGGTGCTGGGGCCAGCAAGGCCGGCATCGGAGCCTGCCGTGAGGCATGACCAGTGCTGGGGCCTCCAAGGCCGGGATCGGAGCCTGCCGAGGGGTTAGGCCGGTGCTGGGGCCAGTGAGGCCGGCATCAGAGCCTGCCTTGAGGCAAGGCCGGTACTGGGGCCTCCGAGTCCAGGATAAGAGCCTGCCGAGGGGTTAGGCCGGTGCTGGAGCCAGTGAGGCCAGCATCGCAGCCTGCCGTGAGGCATGGCCGGTGCTGGGACCTCCGAGGCCAGTATCGGAGCCGGCCGAGGGGTTAGGCCGGTGCTGGAGCCAGCGAGGCCGGCATCGGAGCCTGCCATGAGGCAAGGCCGGTACTGGGGCCTCCGAGGCCGGGATTGGAGCCTGCCGAGGGGTGAGGCCGATTCTGGGGCCAGCGAGGCCGGCATCAGAGCCTGCCGTGAGGCAAGGCCGGTACTGGGGCCTCCTAGGCCGGCATCAGAGCCTGCCGTGAGGCAAGGCCGGTACTGGGACCTCCAAGGCCGGGATAACAACCTGCCGAAGGGCTAGACCGGTGTTGGGGCCAGCGAGGCCGGCATCGGAGCCTGCCGTGAGGCAAGGCCGGTACTGGGGCCTCCGAGGCCAGGATAACAACCTGCCGAAGGGCTAGACCGGTGTTGGGGCCAGCGAGGCCGGCATCGGAGCCTGCCGTGAGGCGAGGCCAGCATCGGAGCCTGCCGTGAGACATGGCCAGTGCTGGGGCCTCCTAGGCCGGGAACAGAACCTGCTGAGGGGTTAGGCTGGTGCTGGGGCCAACGAGGCTGGCATTGGAGCCTGCCCTGAGGCTAGGCCGGTGCTGGGGCCTCCGAGGCCGGGATTGGAATCCTGCCAAGGGGTTAGGCCGGTGCAGGGGCCAATGGCCAGCATCGGAGCCTGGCGTGAGGCAAGTTCACTCCTGCGGACTCCAAGTTCGGGACCAAAGCCAGCTTAGGGGTTAGACCGGTGCAGGGGCCAGCGAGACCAGAACTGGGGCCTCCCATGAGGCAAGGCCGCTGCTTGAGCCAGCGAGGTCTGGATCAGTCCACTGAGTAACCAGGCCACTACTGGGACCATCAAGAGTGGGATCGGTACCTTGCAACGCAGCATGCACAGAGAAATATCGCAGAAAATATAAATCAGACGCTTCTCTTAATCAGCAATAACTAGGAGGAAAAGGGCAACAGGAAGAGGTTGAGCTATAGAAAGGGCCCTATAGTGAAGCAACTAATGTGACCAATCAGAGGGTATGTAATACTGGAGGACGCGGAGCCTCTTTAAAACGCAGGAGGTACATAAACAAATGTATCAAAGTAAATCACCAAAGAAGTGTGGGATGGAGGGAGGGGGAGGGAATGGGATGGGGGCTGGAGGAGGGCTAATTGGATGATGTGTGCTTGTATATCCTCTCAAGTCTTGTACTCCAATGTGATTGATATATGACTACAATGCACCAATTTAAAAAATAAATTAATAACAAAACAAAACAACAAAACAAAACCTGAGTATATACGAGGCAGCTACAGAGATTTCAGTAATGATTGAATTTTGGTGCCATTACAAGTTATATTTTTAGGTATGATGATGGTCTGTATGTTTTTGCAAATAGGATTTTTTTCTTTTTCTTTTCTTTTTTTTTTTTTTTTTTTGAGGTGCTGGGAATTGAATTCAGGGCTTTTAGCATACTAAGGAAGTGCTTTACTACTGAGCTATACCCACAGCCCTTAATGAGTTGTTTTTTTTTTTTCTTGCCAGATCTGAGGATGGAACCCAGGGGCATTCTACCTCCGAGCTACACCCCCTGCCCTATTTTTTATTCTTTATTTTGAAACCAGGTCTCACTGAGCTGCAGAGGGCCTCACTAAGTACCAGAGGCTGTCCGTGAACCGTGATCTTCCAGTCTCAGCCTCGTGAATGCTGGGATTACAAGTGTGCGCCTAATGAGTATCTTTTAGTAACATACCTTGACGTATATGATATATGTAGGATTTAGTAGAAATAATCTGGGATACTAGAAGGAGAAAATGTGGGAGATACAGCAAAAGCGTAATTATCAGTTGATATTTATGAAGCTGAGAAATGGATGCATGGGAGTTTATTATACTATTTTCTCTACTTTTATATATTTTGAAATTTGTCTTAATAAAAACTACTTAAAAGCAGATGTCTAACCAATGCTCATAGTCTTACTTTCTCTTTAGATGAAGAGTGCCTCTCCGTAGTTCTGGGTTGCGCAATTTCTACAGCAACAGGATCGCTGTGCAGATCATGATCTGTCTCATGTAAACTTCTACATTTACTCATTTTTCCAAAGAGTACAGGTTTTGAAACCTATGTAGATGCCATATACAAAACACAGAACGTCCTTAGCAAATATATTCTAGATAGAATCTTCTTTTAAAAATCTCTAACTCATTTGAAATATAAAAAATGATTATATCCTTAATATTAATTCTCAAAATAAAAATATAAAGTTTAAATTCCTGGATAAGCCAGGCATGGTGGTGCACACTAATCTCAGTACTTGGAAGGCTGAGACAGGAGGATCACAGTTCTAGGCCATCCTCAGCTACTTAGTGAGGTTCTCCACAAATTAGTGAGACCATGTTTCAAAATGAAGAATAAAAAATAGGGTAGGGGTGTAGCTCTGTAGTAGAATGCCTCTGGGTTCCATACCAGTACTGCAAAAAAAAAAAAAAAAAAAAGGAAAAGAAAAGAAATATTCTGGATAATAAGAACAGAAGCTTATTTTGTGCACACCGGCACAAACCCCAGTATCAAACACACCAAAGAAACTCATTTGGTGGTGGGAATATTGGTAATTGGACTTAAAGGCCATCTACCTGATTTACACACCCAGCCCTTTTTATTTTGAACTGAGGTCTCACCAAGTTGCTGACATTGAGCTCAAACCTGAAATCATCCTGTCTAGCCTCCCAAGTACTGGGATTACATGCATGTGCCACTGTGCCCAGCTACTAACACAATTATACACAAAAAAATAATGGCTCTCAGATATCTAACAATATACTCAACAAATGTCAAAATGAACGGATGAATAAATATTCCTCAAAAAAACCTCATGAGCTTTTTTTCTCCTTACCCTTTCTTCTATTATAGGAAGTGAAATATCAATGAAAGGATCTTTCACTGTGGAGATCTTAAAAACAAAACAGATTGAGAACTTAATTAGAATTCTAATAACATGTAGCTTTGTAAAATATCAAAGAACTCAAACTTTCCAGAAACTTAAAATTTAAACTTATAACAAAGTATGAAATGCTAAGAAAAAGCCATGGAAAAAAGCAGAGTGTGACAGTGGTTTGTAGATTCCTTAGGATACACCTGCTTTAAAAGATACTTTCTACCTTTGTGAGAGTGAACTCAATTTCTATGTTAAACATTATAGAAAATGAAGCAATACCATGTTGATACATTGTGTTTCAATGGAACAAGTTAGGAGGAGATATAATTTATAATCCTGGTTTTATAAAACTACAGAGGGCAGAAGAGTACTCCATAATCTAGGATAGGAAAATGGCCATCAAAACTTTTCATTTTACCATCAAAATATGACACATTTATACTTATCATACTCTAAACAATATACTTTCAGAAATATCCTCATCAAGCAATTAAAAATCTATAAAAATGTATGCATGCTTTAAGTTGTTGTTATAGATGGCATTTAAAAGTACTCAAACATGAGTCAAGACTAGAAAGATTTTACTGAAACATACAAATATAAAAGTTAAGTCAATTGTGATAGATCACCCTTAGTTATGTATTATTTCTACTGGAATTATATTCTAGGATACTGCAATGTAGAATAGGTACTCTCGTAACAGAAATTTCTCTCTCACATAAATCTAAACAAGTAGCTAATATGTTTTAGCAAATTAAGATAGGCCAAAAGCACCTCACAGGTGTGTCAAGAGGAAAAATAAAATATCACACATGAGCACATCTATGAAAAATAATTGTTTATTTTCTAAGCGTATAGGGTATATTTTTAAAAGACTTTTATAGATTAGTATGTAGTCATCAATCATAATTTTTAAAATGACTGCTTATGATATATGTGAAATAAAACACAATAAAATGGTGTGATTATAATCTATTTCAAGAATTGAATTCCAAAGTACCTACATTTGCACATTCTTCACACATGACTGTGCTAGTTAATTCACCAATAAAAATCCGATCTATGAAGTTCATTTTCACACCTTCTTTCCCATATGCTGTAAAAATCATACTTTTAACACAAAAATATCAACCATCCAACAGTGTCACATGCTATTATCTGTTTATTCAAAAATAATCTGAACAAGGTAGACATCCTTCATTACATTTAATAGTATATTTTACTATATAGTGTTCTAATGTCTTTTTCCAGTTATAGTTTCGTAGAGGAAATATGATCATCAGCTACCAAGAAACATTGAACTGTTCTTAAATTTAAGTATAATAAGTAAAGCAATGCCACTATTCATACTACATCTCAGCTGCTCCCATTAAACCTTTCAAAGCCTCTGTGTCTACTAGGAGGCACACAGAACAGGGAAGAAGATTATGCTTTCAGGATACAGATGTCAAGACTATGGTACAAAAAAGTTGTAAAAGACAATAAACAGCACAGTAAAAGAATGAAAATAAGAAGTTAATAAATTATCCGTGCACATATAAACATAGGCTTATTTTTAAAAGTTAAAATAATTTTGCTTAGAAAATATTTATGAAACAAAGGAAACTGATTTGCTTTAAAATAATCTAAGGTTGAAGAAATAAACTAAACATTGTAAATCATGAATGCAGCTTAAGCTGGGTGACAGGTACAAAAGGCATCATTATACTATTCTCTCTACTTTAATGGAAACTTGAAAGTTTCCTTAACAAATCATGATGGATAAAATATATTAGAAAAACTATTCAACCCTATTTCAAACTTCTCTTCTAGCCAGGCATGGTGGTACACACTTGTAATCCCACTACTTGGGAGGCAGAGAGAGGAGGATCGCAGGTTCAAAGCCAGCCTCAGCTACTTAGTGAGGCCCTCCACAACTTAGTGAGACCCTGTTTCAAAATAAAGAATAAAAAATAGGGCTGGGAAGGTGTACCTCAGAGGTAGAATGCCTCTGAGTTCAATCCCCAGTACTGCAAAAAACAAAACTATCATTTTGGGGCCTCTTATCTTGAAGTTTCATGCAAACAGGATTTAAAATCATTTAAAACATTATCTGAAGCACCACATGACAGAAAATACTTATATTTAACATATCAATAAATATATTAACTAAAATAATTATTTTAAAATACTATGATAAATCAATATGTTTAAGAAAAATTATACAAGAAATTAAAATTAGATTACCAAAATGGAAAAAAAAAAACTAGGCTGTTACTCTAAGCATACACTAGGTGGCACTACCTCAACACAAAAGAATAAAGAGCAACATAAAGGAATCAGGAGAAACTAAATATCTTGAACCTTTAACTGTGGTAATAGTTTTGGAGCATTTAAAAACAATGTAAGTATATTTATTTATAAAGTATAGAAATGAAATATAAACATTATGAAACAAAAATAGAAGTTAGAGCAGAATAAAACAGTATTTTAAAATTTTTTTCTAAAAATGACAGCATCATACCAACAGTTAAAATTTCAAAATAGAATATACATTAAGACTAGGTACATTGTTACTATTGTAATAGATAAACTCATACGCAAATATACAAAAATATGATTGAACAGCTTTGATTAATCATTGTTTTTGTTCCATATTTTGACTAATGAACAGCAAACACAAGCAAAAGGCAAACTGCATCTAACTTTGACTTAATCAGAACTCCCACCCATAAATGGTTTCTTTGCAACAGTTTTTGAAGCACATAGAATTTTATCTAAAGCTGAGTGTGGTGGCACATGCCTATAATCTCAGTACTTGGGAGGTTGAATCAGGAGGACTGCAGGTTCAAGGCCAGTTTCAGCAATTTAGCAAGACCTGTTTCAAAAAAGATATAATAGGGCTGAGGATGTAACTCAGAGGTAAAAGTACCCCTGGGTGTAACCCCCATTATTTCCCTCCCTCAAAGAAAAGAATTTTATCTAAATAGACCTAAGTAATATACAAAAGTCTATTTTTTGGACCACAAAAAATGATACAATATAGCCGAGATTGGTGGTGCATGTTTGTAATCCCAGTATTTGGGAAGCTTAGACAGGAGGATCACAGGTTCGCAGCCGGAAGGCCTTCCACAACTTAGTGAGACCCTTTTTCAAGATAGTTAAAAATAGGGCTGTGAGTGTATCTCAGAGGTAGAATGCCCTGAGTTCCATCCCCAGTACTGGGGAAAAAAAAAAAAAAAGCCACAATATGCCAAATGTAAATTTCCAAAGAAGGTTGCTACTGGCACGAGCTTGTAATTCCAGTATTTGAGAGGTTGAGAGAGGAGGAGCACAGGTTCAAAGCCAGCATCAGCAACTTAGTGAGATTTTCATCAACCTAGCAATACCCTGTTTCTAAAATAAATAAATAAATAAAAATTAAGTAAAATAAATAAAATATAGATGGGTTTAGCTTGGAGGTAGAATGCCCCTAGGTTCAATCCCTAATACCACTGGGGAAAAAAAATTCTTCAAGTCTCCCTTTGAATAAGGTTATCATGTAAGGTTATCACTGTCAACATGGATACAAATTTATTTATTTGTGGTACTGAGGATTGAATTCAGCGAAGTTCTACCTCCAAGGTATACCCCCACCAGCTATGTATGTATGAATGTATGTATATATTTTTTATTTATTTACGGCACTAGGGACTGAAGTCAAGGATTATGCCCCCAAACTAAATGCCAAGCCCCCCTTTTTTTATTTTTTGAAACATGGTTTTGCTAGATTGCTGAATTTCACTAAATTTGTGAGGCCTCCCAAGTACTAGGATTACAGGCATGTGTCACCACACCTGGTTTCTGTGTGATCTTTTATTCTGAAACAGGGCCTCAATAAGTTACCAAGGCTGGCCTTAAACCTGCAACCTTTCTATCTCGGCCTCCCAAATACTCAAATTATAGGCATGTGTCACCATGACTGGCTTAAAGTTTTTTATTTTTTAAAATTCACACGGAGAGCCGGGCGCGGTGGCGCACGCTTGTAATCCCCACGCTTGGGAGGCTGAGACAGGAGGCTTGCACAGGTTCGAAGCCAGCCTCAGCTACTTAGTGAGGCTCTCAGCAACTTAGTGAGACCCTGTTTCCAAATAAAATTGAAAATTGGTCTGGGAGTATAGCCCGGAGGTAGAAAGCCTCTGGGTTCCACCTCCAGGACCACACACACAAAAAAATAAATAAATAAAATAAAATAAAACTGACACGGAGACATTATGATATTCTTTCTATGTCCTGGTAGAGATCTTATAGCCACTGCTAAGTAAATCATCCTTTTAAGGGTACTACTTTAGGAAATTTGTTAATATAATGCTTCTTTTTCTCCTGAAAAGAAAATGTTTTCTTCTAGAAAAAAGTTTCAAAAGTTAAGAGTCAACATACCTTTGACTTTTTTCCTAGTGTCTTCATCAGCAGTTTTAGTAGTTGGGTTGTTAAATGCTTTTAGAATGCTAGCTTGTATTCTCTGTAAAACAAAATTAATAGAATCTGGTCTAGTAATGGTTAACTCAGTCCTCATGCTCTTAATTAAAGGACTTACAAAAAGCAAGGTATACTGTGGATCTCAGTTTCCCAATTTGAAAATAAAATACCTAATTATTATTCTTTTTTAAATGTAAAAATATGTTCTTCCTTTCAGTTCTGAAATTCCATGCATGAGAACTCTCTAAAGCCAAATTCTCATGAGCAAGAGTCAAATTCCTATGTTAGGTCTCTCCTGGGTTTAAAGTATTTTTATCAGTCTATAAAAACAAGCAGCCTGGTTTCATTTTTCATAGTCTTAGAGTAACTTTATGCCCCCTCCCTTTCCTTTCTCACTCTCTTTAAAATGACTTTCCTTAATTAGGACAAGAAAAAATAAAGTAGATCATCTAAAATTTCTTGTCTATGAAGAAAACCTTAATAAGTAAGAAGTTATATTGGGCATGGTGGTACACACTTGTCATCCCAATACTTGGGAGGCTGAAACAGGAGGATCGTGGGTTCAAGGCCAGCCTCGGTAACTTAGTGAGGCTCTCATCAATCTAGGGAAAGCATATTTGCCAATTAAAAATAAAATCTAACTGTAGGTGTGGCTCAAAGATAGAATGTCTCTGCGTTCAATCCCCAGTACCACTAAATAAATAAATAAATAAATAGCACTAAATAAATAAATAAATAGCTATCAAGTATGATCGCCATGGAGAACACATGCACAGATAAACGCACACGCATACACACACACACACACACACACACACACACACACACACACATACACACACACACACACACACACTTTAAAGTCCAGAATATCAATTAATATTCACACCAAAAAGAAATCCTACATATAATTCTATTTGAGTCTCATTCTCAATACTGATCATGTCCTCAGCAGTTCTTAGGAAATGATTTGCTTTACATTTTTACATCTTTTGTGTATGTCTTAGAAAAAATTCAATTTCACAGAAAACTTTCAGAATGAAATGGAACTACATATTCCAAAAATAAAAACTTATTGAACTGGCTGGGCGTGGTGGTGCACGCTTGTAATCCCCACACTTGGGAGGCTGAGACAGGAAGATCACACAGGTTCGAAGCCAACCTCAGCTACTTAGTGAGGCTCTCAGCAACTTAGTGAGACCCTGTTTCCAAATAAAGTATAAAATAGGTCTGGGAGTCTAGCCGGAGGTAGAAAAACCCCTGGGTTCCACCCACAGCACCACAAAAAAAAAAAAAAAGACTTATTAAACTTACTAAATGACTGTCATACTAGATGTGCCCCTAATTAGTGGATGAGTTTTGTCTTCCCTAATTCATATTATGAAGGGAAGCTTGTTAATTATATTTCAAAAGACATTTTGCTAAGTATATATCACATTTTAATATATAAAATGATTCAACTGGACTTTGCAGTGTAAAAATGATGCTTATTTCTGTTGTCAAAAAATTATGTCAAAAGAAAAACTAAACTCAATCGCAGACTTCCCAGGGAATAAAAACACTATGCATCAGAATCCAAAATGTTTCCTAGTGTTAAGAAGAAATGTCAGCACCTTAAGTATTTAAATCAGTTGAAGTATAAAGACAAATATGAAGCAGTCAACTTACAGAATTTTTTTTTAACTGGGGACTGAACCCAGGGGGGCATTCTACCACCAAAGTGAAACCCTAGCCCTTTTCTTTTCTTTTGGTACAGGGTATTGCTAGGTTGCTTAGGCTGTCCTTGAAACTGTGATACTCCTGTCTCAGCCTTTCAAGTACTGGGATTACAGGCATGTGCACCACACCCGGCTCAATTTATAGATTTAAAAAAGGACACCTAGCTTCAGGCAGTGGTACAGGCCAAAACTTGGAAGATTGAGACAGGAGAGTTGCAGGTTTGGGCTAGCTTCAGCAGCTTGGTGAAACCCTCTTGGCAACTTAGTGGGACTCTGTTTCAAATTTAAAAAGTAAAAAATGACTGAGGGTGTAACTCAGAATGTCCTTGGGTTCAATCCCGAATACTTCCTTTTTTTCCCATTTTTCCCCCTAGTACCTCCCAAAAAAAGGAAAAAAGAAAAAATACACTACATAATGTTCCAGGAAAAAAGAAATTATTAAAATTAACCCAGGAGAGACGGAAAATCTTACAACTATCATGAATAAAAAGAACATTTTTAAGTAGTAAGCCTTATAAAAAGCCCCAGGCCCTAACAATATCACAGAGGAATACCACCAAACCTATGTTCCAGGACACAGGAAAAAGGAAACTTAAAAATTATGTTCATGAAGCATAATACAAGTAAACATACACACACACACACACACACACACACACACACACACACACCCCAAGAAAAAAACCTGACTGCGTATAACATAGACCAGTATCACTTAAGGAAAAAAATTTTTAAATATCTGGAAATAAAATATTTACTACTACCATAAACTATCATTGTAATAGAGTTCTACTTGATGCATTTAGATAGAAAAATAAATCTTAGAAGTATAAAATGAAAAGTAAAATTATTTGCAGATAATATGACCATTTGCCTGAGAAAGCCCAAAGAACCAAATGTAATGAAATACTACTATAAGAGAATTTAATATGAAGTTAATAGCCTTTGTATACTCAAATAAAAACAGATATGGAAGAAAATACTCCATTTATAACTATAGTAATTAAAAAGGTAAAATATCTAGGTATAAACTTATGAAATGTACAAGATCTATAAGAACAACTTTATTTATTTATTTATTTATTTATTTATTTATTTATTTATTTATTTTGGTGGTACTGGGATTCCTGGAAGCCCTTCTACCTCCAGGCTATACTCCCAGACCTATTTTTATATTTTTATTTGGAAACAGGGTCTCTTAAGCCAGCGCAGTGCAACTGGCTTCGAACCTGCGTGATCCTCCTGTCTCTGCCTCCCAAGCGGGTGGATTACAGGTGTGCGCATAAGAACAACTTTAAAACACTACTCAAAGACACAAAGAAGTGCTGGGTGTGGTGGTGCACGCTTATAATCTCAGCATTTGGGAGGCTGAGACAAGAAGATCACAGTTCGAGGACAGCCTCAGCTAGCTAATTAGTGAGGCCCTTTGCAACTCAGTGAGAGCCTGTTACAAAATAAAGAACAAAAAACAGGGCTGGGGTTGTCACTCAGAGGTACAATGCCCCTGGGTTCCATCTCTAGTACCAAAAGAATAAATAAATAAATAAATAAATAAATAAATAAATAAATAAATAATGTAAAAAAGACACAAAGAAACTTGATCAAATAGACATTCCATACTCTTGGCTAGGGTTCTATTTACAAACCTTTCAACCAGTCTACCAAATGTATACATCTAACAGTTCTAGTAAAAAATACCAATAGTTTGGTGCTCTTTTAAAAAGGGGGGGAAAGGTGAAGGAAAAAACTGATTCTAAACTAAATACAGAAAATAAACAGAAGAGCAATAAAAACTCTAAGTTAGAGCCTGGTAGTCATGCCTATGTAATCTCAAGTAGTCAGGAGGCTGATACAAGAGAATCACAGTTTGAGGGCAACCTCAGCAAGTAGTGAGACTCTCATCAACCTAAGGAGACCCTGCTTCAAAACAAAACAGGACTGGGGGTATAACTCAGAGATAAAATGCCCCTGACTGAGTTCAATCTTCAGTACCATACACACACACACACACACACACACACACACACACACACACACACACACATACCCTCTAGTTAGAATAGAGTATGGTAAGGAAGACTGGTCCTACTAAATGTATTAAAATTCATTAAAAACTCTATGATCCTAGCACTCAGACAGAAAAAAAGGGGAAATGTCATTAAAAAAGCCCAAAAATATATATGAAAAATTAATATAATTGGGGTATAAGAAAAATATTCTAGAGAGTTCAGACATTTACAAGATTCCATATAAGAAAAATAGAAATAACCACAAAACAAGGTAACTTCTTTTTTTTTTTTTTTTTGGTGGTACTGGGGTTCCTGGAAGCCCTTGTACCTCAGGCTACACTCCCAGACCTATTTTATACTTTTATATTTTTGGAAACAGGGTCTCTTAAGCCAGTGCGGCTGGCTTCAAAACTGTGCGATCCTCCTGTCTCCGCCTCCCAAGCACAGGGATTACAAGTGTGCGCCACCATGCCTGGCTACAAGATAACTTCTAAGTGGATCAAAGGTTTAAGTCAAAAAGTGAATCTTAGCCAGGTGTAGTGGTGTACACTTGTAATCCCAGCACTTGGGAGGCTTAGACAGGAGGTTTGCCACAGGTTCGAAGCCAGCTTCAGCTACTTAGTGAGGCTCTCAGCAACTTAGTGAGACCCTGTTTCCAAATAAAAGTATAAAATAGGTCTGGGAGTGTATCCCGGAGGTAGGAAGCCCCTAGGTTCCACCCCAGTACCACACACACACACACACACACACACACACACACACACACACACAATATATAGATAGATAGATAGATAGATATGAATCTTGAATCTTAAATTATTAGGAGACATATATTCATATATTCAGAAGTAATAAAAATTATTTTTACATTTAAAACTACAAAAAATTTAAACTTTTATTTACATAAAAACATACCACCACATTATAAACAAAATCAAAACAGAAACGACAAGCATGCAAACACATTTTCTCCCTAGAATGTAAAAACCTCTTAGAAATCATAAAAAAAAACATAAAAAACCTGGGCAAGAAGACAAAAAATTATGGATGAAAAGATGTTCAGACACATTCAAAAAGAGAAATGCATGCCAAAACTACCAAGTGATACAATTCTCACCTATCATTTGCAAAAGTTCAGAAGTTTAAGGAACACTCTGGTGGGGCTATGCACTCTCTTATGTGGTATGAAGCGGAGATGGCATAATTTCTATCTATGGCGGGCAATTTGATAATGTCTACCAAAATTACAAATCCATATATCAATTGACCCAGCAATCTCTCTTCTGTGTTTATAGCTATGCTTACACACATGTAGATCACACATTTAATCATCATAGCATTATTCACTATACAAAATCACTGAAAATAAGAAACATCCATCAATGTTCAGATACAAAAATATATAAGGAAGCTTCTTATCTTCTGATACGGACAGATCACTACAGTATGTTAAGTGAAAAAAGACAAAGTAGAGGAAGGTGAATACATGTTGAATATCTCTTACTCAAAATCCTTGGGACCAGAAGTGCTTTGGTTTTTGGATTAGTGATCTCCATCCTGATGCAGGGGACAAGAACACAAATCAAGAGAAACAACCATATAGGATGTAAGCAATAGCAGTGCCAACACACAAGGAAGGCAAGGCAATTCCCAGGAACAAAGTTAGGAGGAATTCCATAGTGACACCTCTGCATCAAATGTGGGAGGTCACTAATCCAAACTGATGGTGAGACTCAAGCCAGGCACACTGCCAACACCAAGATGCCATTTGCCAACGTACCACATTTACTACTATAGCTACGACCACCACCACTGTTATTATCACTACCACCATCATCATCATTATCATCACCATCTTCAGTACTGGAGATTGAATCCAGGGGCACCTATCTCCTAGATATCCCTCCAGTTCTTTAAAAAAAAATTTTTTCGCCAGGCGTGGTGGCACACACTTGTAATTCCCGCACTTGGGAGGCGAAAACAGGAGGATCGTGCAGGTTTGAAGCCAGCCTCACTGGCTTAAGAGACCCTGTTTCCAAATAAAAAAGTTTAAAAATAGATGTGGGAGTGTAGCCTGGAGGTACTTAGTGAGGCTCAGTACCTCAGAGGGTTTCCAGGAACCCCAGTACTACCCCCCCCCAAATTTCTTTTTTAGACAGAATCTCACTAAGTTGCCAAGGGCCTTGCTAAGCTGCCAAGGCTAGCCTCAAATCTGTGATCCTCCTGTCTCAGCCTGCCAAGTACTGGAATCATAGGCACATGCCACCAGGCCTGGCTTGTACCATGTTTTTAATCTGAGAACAGCATATATAGAAAATAAACTGCTAATGTTCTCACTGTCCTCTCCATGCTCTGCTGCCTGGATCAACAAGGACATATATTACCCCCTCAGAACTGTCTGCGTTGACCAAGTGAACAGAGCAGAAAGGGGCCATGATGAACTCAGAAGCAGAAAATGCACAGAAGTCAAAGGCCTCTGGCCTTTTTGAGCCAGATATCTAGTCTGTCTCTCTTACACCCCTGCCAGACACTATGACTTGAACAAGCCCGGCTAAGAACACGTCCACAGTTTTGCCCACTGACTTCCCTAGGATATGCTCTGGTAAACTCTGAGAGGCCAAAACCCGACTACACCAGAGACTCAGTATAACTTCTTTTGTGAGCCTTCAGCCAATAATGGCAATAGGTGTGTGTTTACTACCCAGTCTGCAAAACTAAATAATTCATCCTGTTTAAGGGTACACAGGCAGTTCTCAAAATGATGTGAAAAAGCAATGGGATGGTATTTGCAAAAGTAAAATAGCAGCTATCTCTAACAAGGAAAGGAAGACATGTTTACAAAGAACAGGCAGTTTCAAAGGTGGTGATAATACTATTTTTACCTAGGGTTGTAGTGACCGAGAAAAGTGGTGATAGTAAGTTTGGATTCTTTTGTGTGTGTGTGTATGTGGTGCTGGGGGTAGAACCCAGGAACATTCTACCTCTGAATAGTGCCCGCAGCCCTATTTTATTCCTTATTTTGAAACAAGGTCTCACTAAGTTGCACAGGGCTTCACTAAGTAACTGAGGCTGGCAACAAACCTGTGATCTGTCTCAGCCCAAGTACTAGGATTACGAGCATGTGCCACCACATTCATGTTAGGTTCTTACTTTGCCATAAACTACATATTCACATACTTTCTTCTGTGTATGATACATATTTTATAATAAAATTTTAATTTCTCTACCTCCAACAACTATGAAAACAAGTTCCACTTGTGTGCTGGCTATGTTTAGCAAATTTTATTTCCTATAACCACTATTTTCATTAAGCATATTTTGAAAGTTAATATAATATTCAAAATATTTAAATTACAAAGTAGAGTATAAAGGTAAACATGAAGTAATTCATACTTTATGCTGTCCTGAAATATATGCTAAGGAAATAAAAATAATAAAATGTCTCTCAAAAGCTATTAAATATTAAAATAACCTCCAATTCTGATTCAATAAATTTGAAGCAATACAATTCAAGCATTGCCTATATTAAAACTAATGTTAATGCTTTGAAAAAAAGAATTTATTGAAGCCGGGCGTGGTGGGGCATGCTTGTAATCCCCACGCTTGGGAGGCTGAGACACGAGGATCGCACAGGTTCGAAGCCAACCTCAGCTACTTATTGAGGCTCTCAGCAACATAGCGAGACCCTGTTTCCAAATAAAATATAAAATAGGCCTGGGAGTATAGCCCAGAGGTAGAAAGCCCCTGGGTTCCACCCCAAGTACCACAAAAAATAAAATAAAATAGAAATAATTTATTGAACTAAAACAAAAAGATTAGAGTGGTATAAATTATGTATTAGAGAAATATTTAATAGAATTAATGAAAAAGTAGCCTAGTGAGTCTTTCGGTAACCTAACAAGACCTTGTTTCAAAATAAAAAATAAAAATAAAAAGGACTGGAAATGTAGCTCAGAAGTAGAATGTCTCTGGGTTCAATCCCCAGCAAAACACACACATACACACACATGTACACACGCACACATGCACAGCCTTTTTTTTTTTTTTTCCCTGTACTGGGGATTGAACCCAGGGTCATTCTACCAGTGAGCTACACCCCCAAACCTATTTTATTTTTTATTTGGAAAGAGGATTTCACTAAGTTGCTGAGAGCCTCACTAAGTTGCTAAGGCTGGCTTCTAATCTGCAATCCTCCTTGTCTCGGCTTCCCAAGTACTGGCATTATAGGCATGTGTCACCATGCTCACCTCCACAAGGTGACAAGGACCTCTAATTCAACTGAGAATAAATTTATTCTACAACTTAATCATTTTACTAATTCAGACATAACTGTTAGAGATTTAATGAGCCTTGCTACATTCTGAAATGCAAAATCAAACGTATCCAAAAAGTAAAAAACTGCTACATCATTCTAAAAAAGAAATAAAAACAATGCAATTACTTAAATTATTAACTGCTGAATGTTAGGCTTTTTCTTTCTTTTTTTTTTTTTTTTTTGTATCCTAACCACATGTTTATATTTTCTACTCTAAAATGTTTAATAGTTAAAGATGGACAAGGTGGAGCATGCTTGTAATCCCAGTACTTAGGAGTTTGAGACAGAAGGATTGCAGGTTCTCCACCAGCCTCAGCAATTTAGTAAGGTCCTTCACAACTTAGTAAGACCATGTTTCAAAATAAAGAAAAAACAGGGCTGGGGGTGTAGCTCAGAGGCCTAGGTTCAATCTCCAGTACCACATACACACACACACACAAAGAAAGAAACAGAGTTAATTAATAGGTAATTCATCATGTCAAATAAAATAAATGGGTTTTGGTCCCTATACAACCCCTCATTGTTAGGACTTGGGCTTTGAACCATTTAGGTTAAAAAGATAGAGACTTTGGTAAGGGAGCTTCTAACAACTGCAACACATTAATCAATTAGCAGTATCAAGTTTCAATTGTTTCAAATCTCCATCTTCAATGTCCTTTAAAAATAAAAGTGCAAGCCTGGCCTGATGGTGCACGTTTGTAATCCCAGCATTTGGGAGGCTGAGACCCGAGGATCACGGTTTAAAAACAGCCTTAGCTACTTAGGGAGGACCTCCGCAACTTAGTGAGACCCTGTTTCAAAATAAAGAATAAAAAATAGTCCAGGGAATGGAGTGTAGCTCAGAGGTCAAATGCCCCCTGGGTTCCATCCAGACCTGTAAAAATAAAAATAAAAAGCATATAATGTACAATTTAAGCTATTTGAGATATTCTGCCTTTAAAATAATCCTATCTAACAATGTATTAAAGTGACTATTTTTTTTGGGGGGTGGTTAATGGGGATTGAACTCAGGGTATTGCACCTCCTAGCTACACTTTTAGCCCTTTTTCTTTTGAAACAGGGTCTCACTGAGTTGCTAATTAAGGCTGGCCTCAAATCCTCAATCCCTGTCTCAGTCTCCCAAGTAATGGGATTACAGGTGTGCACCATGCGACCTGGCTTAAAGTAATATATCTTTGAGAAGATAATAAAAAGTTTAGTGAGTACTCAAGCAAGAAGAAAAAGAGTAAAACGTACAAATTTATAAGCTGAAAAGACTGCTTATAAAAGAATTGCTTTCAATAAATACAATTATGTATTTTATATATAAAATGTATCACTTCTGCACAATGGCCCCTTTATTGCTTTATTTAATTCGGCAAGAGTATAATCCTCAACTTTATATTCCTAAGAAAAGAATTCAATGAAATGATATGAAAGGAGGTCAGTAGTTTTTAATTCTGACTTAAAGGTCCTGGTGGCAGGACCCTTTCTTCAATCAGAAACACATGGCAGCAATTGCTCCAACACAGCATGACCAGCAGCTGTGGTGTTCCCAGATAGACAATGTGGCTCCTGCCCGGTTCTCACTGTCACTGACTGCCCCGGCTGTTCCTGCTCAAAACACCAAGAGACCTGCGGACTTGGCCATCTCGAGCCATCAACTAGTGGGAGAAAGGGAAGAGCTTTCAAAACCAGTGAAAGAAAGGGAAGAGCTTTCAAAACTAATGTGCGCTGTCTAAGTTTTGAAGATACTGGGCACCCCAAAGCACCACTCTGGCAAAACAACAACTTAATTTTAAAAAAATAACAGAAGCTGGACATGGTGGCACACGCGTGTAATCCCAGCATTTAGGAGGCTGAGAAAAGAGGACTGTGGTCAACATCCAGCCTCAGCTACTTAGTGAGGTCCTTTGTAACTCAGTGAGACCCTGTTTCAAAATAAAGAATAAAAAATAGGGCTGAGGTAGAATGCCCCTGGGTTCCATCTCCAGTATAGACTTTATTATTTTTGTTAATAACAGAGAAAAACAATGCAAGGAGGTCATTTTTAATCCATTTACAATGATACAAGACCATTATGTAATAAACATATTTCTGCAAATCTGAGGGAAAAACCATTCCAGCAACTGATAATCTGAAGTAACTATTATGTCGTCTGTAGGTCCAGGAGCATCACAATAAATCTATCATTCATAGTATGAAGGACAATCTCTTCCAACCTTGCCAACATTTACCTGTAGCCTCAACGAGAATATTACTTTACCATAGTTACTGAATCAGATTTAATACTTTTCAAATTATGGTTATAACTTAAATAGGCTTTAAAAATACTATTTATACAGATCATGAATGAGCAAGCATTAAAACTAAACTTTAATAAGCAATATTGTAAGCTCATGCTTGTAATCCCAGTACTTGGAAGGCTGAGACAGGAAGGGTTACAAGCAGCCTTGGCTACTTTGTGGGGCCCTCTGCAACTAAGTGAGACACTGCTTCAAAATAAAGAATGAAGCTGGGCATGGTGGCTGCACACTTGTAATCCCAGCATTCCGGAGGCTGAGACAGGAGGATCAAAGGTGTGTGGATAGCCTCAGCTACTTAGTAAGGCCCTCTGCAACTCAGTGAGACCCCAAATAAAGAACAAAAACTAGGGCAAGGAGTGTAGCTTGAAGGTCGAATGCCCCTGGGTTCCATCCCTAGACCCGCAAAAATAAAACCCAAAATGAAACAGAAACAAACAAACAAAAGAATGAAAGAAAAGGGCTGGGGGTATAGCTTGAAGATAGAATGCCTCTGGGTTCCATCCCCAATACATAAAAAAAAAAAAAAAGCAGCATTGCATACAATCAGAAAGACCATTTATTTGGGAGTCTGAGAAAGTTGATTCGAACTATTATAATTCCCTAGCTCTAGGAAAAGGTAATCAAATATTAGCTGAGCTGGGCATGGTACACACCTGTAATCTCAGTATTTGAGCAGCTGAAACAAAAGGATCATAGACAGGTTGGAGGCCAGGCTCAGAAATTTAGGAAGACCTGTTTCTAAACAAAAAATAAAAGGGCCAGGGTGTAACTCCAAGGTAAAATGCCTCTGAGTTCAATTCCCAGTACCACAAAAATAATTAACTAGTTAATTATCTAAGGGGGAGTGTGCTAATATCCCCCAAACCTAACTAATTATAAAACTCTTAACTGAGATAATGCAAGTATTAATCTATTGATTCACCCAAATTATAATATATCCAAAGTAACTGCAAATTCTCAAGAAACTATCATGTGTAACTTTTTTTATTTTTATTTTTTTGGTGGTACTGGGGTTCCTGGAAACCCTTTTACCTCCAAGTTACACTCCCAGACACCTATTTTTTTTTTTTTTTTAAAACAGCGTCTCTCAAGCCAGCGAGGCTGGCTTCTAACCTGCGTGATCCTCCTGTCTCCACCTCCCAAGATCAGGGATTACAAGCATGCGCCCCCACGCCAGGCTTCATGTAACTTATTTAGATATTAATTTTGTTTTCTTCCAAATTCAAATCCTCAAAATAAAGCTGTAATTAAGGTTAAGTAGAGACAACTCATTCAACAGACATTCACAAACGCTGTCAGGAATACAGGACGTAGATAATACCCAGTACCATTCTTTGAAGAGACCATAATCCAAGAAAAGGGAGAGAGGGAGAGAAAGTGACATAAAAATAAATAGAAGGCGTCAGGGCTCATAATCAAAACATGCAAAAGCAGAGGTGGCAAAGGGAGTAACACTTCCAAAAGTTGAATTCAAAAGTCACTAAGAAGTCAATGAAAGTATGGATGAGGCCAGGCATGGTGGTGCACGCCTGTGAGCCAAGCACTTGGGAGGCTGAGAAAGGAGATCACAGGGTTAAGACCTGCCTTGGCTCTGTAGGAACACACCACCATGTCCAGCTAAGATTCTCTTTTCTTCATTTAAGCAAGTTTGAATTGATTTACTATATTTACACCAAAGCACATCAATAAGGCATAATAAGGCTATAAAAAGATAAGAGAAAATAATCTTACAGAAGATGGGGAAGGAGCATAGAATACCAAAAAAAAAAAAAAAAATCAAATTACTTTTCACTGTACCCAGGGCTTTGCATATACTAGGCAAGCAATCAGCTACTAAGTTACATATCCCCTGCCCTCACTACACTTTAAAATTATAGTAGAATTAGTTTTTCAGTTTTTTGTCCTTTTTTAAGAGAACATAGACAAACATTAAGACACCTGACCTTTGTTTCCTCTGTCCTCACTGCATCCAGCAAATAATGGAGAAGCTCCTGACTGTCTTGTTGCTGGAAACCTTTAAATCGAGGTGCCCTATTATTTAAAACAAAACAGGAAGGAAAAAAGAGAATAATCATCCATAGTTCATCAATGTTAATTCTTATTTAAAATCACTTTAAAATAAAAGAGTCAGCCGGGCGTGGTGGTGGTGGTGGTGGTGGTGGTGGTGGTGGTGGTGTGTGTGTGTGTGTGTTACTGGGAACTTAAAGAATGCCTGAAATCGCATTCTGGGCGACTGAGACAGGATGATCACAGGTTCAAGGTTCAAGGCCAGCATAAGGTAATTTAGCAAAACCTTGTTTCAAAAAATAAAAAATAAATTAGTGCTATGGTATATCCCAGATATATTATCTAACCTCCAGTACCATGGAAAAAAATGACAAGAAAAACAGATTAATTATAACTATAAATCAACTATACACTGATGTCTGTAAATAGATTTTCTTTAAGAATTTGACAATTATATTGTAATATAATTAAATAAAAAGATTAAGCCGGGCGTGTGGCACACACTTGTAATCCCAGCATTCGGAGGCTGAGACCAAAGGACTGCGGTTCATGGATAGCCTCAGCTACTTAGGCCCTCTGCAACTCAGTGAAACCCGGTTTCAAAATAAAGAATAAAATATAGGGCAGGGGCTGTAGCTCGAAGGTCGAATGCCCCTGGGTTCCATCCCCAGACCCACACACACAAAATAAATTAAATAAATAAATAAATAAAAAGATTAGGGAGCTGGGCTGTAGCTTGGTGGTAGAGTGTTTGAAAGGTCCTGGGTTCATGCCTCTCTCTCACACAC
The DNA here is from genome assembly GCF_963383645.1 of Muscardinus avellanarius. NCBI lineage: Eukaryota > Metazoa > Chordata > Mammalia > Rodentia > Gliridae > Muscardinus > Muscardinus avellanarius. The sequence continues at coordinate 53,973,448 of NC_137794.1, forward strand.
ACATACACACACACACACACACACACACACACACACACACACGATCAGATGCTACTTATGAATATACCGACAGTAAATATTTAATTGATTTTAGTAACTTTAATATAGATTCTAAAATAAGTTTCAATCTAAAATGAACATTTTGCCTTAAATGCCAACAAGTACTAAATCTAGGACGTGTTCTAAGAGAATAGATCTTGTCAAAATAATAATACCTTATATAATACAAGACAAATTTACAATTATTTCATTATGATAAAATAACATCTCATTTGATACACACAACAAAACTGTTAAGGAACTCACGGTAAATGGGAACTGCATTTTATACCTGAGAAAACTAAAGCACCAGCTAAGTGCCACTGACCTCTATTCAGGGCTTTTGATTCTGAGCCCAGTACTCTAAGCTTATTTCTCATTGTCTCATGATAAGCATCTACCCTAATAAGGCACTAATGTGAGTCCCTGACTGCCAGAAAGCTAACTCAAATGTTAGTTAATCTAGCCTGTAATCTACCATTTCAGTTCCTCTTTTGCTAAGTAGCAGCAAATAACCTCATGACATTGCTGATGTTCATTCACTACCTTGGTGGGCTTCCCTGTCCACATGTGTTGGATGGAACCTACCTGTAGATCAGAGAAAAGATTAGGAACCAAGATGAACACCAATTCTAGCCCTGCTCGACAGTGTAAGAGGCAGAAGCTGCACGACACTACACTTGTGCTACAGGTATAAAGGAGCGTCAGTGGAGTGGAAAAAGACTGGGAGGGCAGTGCCAATCCTCAGGGAGCTTCACTTGCCAGGTGGCAAGAAAAATGAGAGGCAGTTATGATTTTTAAAGCTCATACACAGGAAAGGAATCTTTCCGGAACATAGAAGGGCCTCTACCATGTCTCTGCCTGTAACTCCATCTCAGCCATGTGTGAACTGCTCACTGCCCTCTACATAAATCACTGAAGAAAACTAATGAATGTAGATTGTCTTTCTTTTACCTAGAGAAAAAAAAAAGTATTTACAATGACTTATAGAATCACTAATGAAGCCTATATGAGCTATCAAACTTTAAGGCTAAAGAGAAAAATGCCAAATAGATGAAAATATTCATCTTATTCAAAATAAGGGGAACAATACATCTTCACAGAAAATGTCTAATGTGGTGCCTTGCTTGGCCTCAGGAGGCGTCCACCATAGGCTTCAGGGAACCCCAAGTGGAGTCTACTCTAGACCCAAAAGAGCCCCACCTGCTACGTCACAGCTTCAGAAACACGACCCCCACCACAAGCCCAGCTGCATTACAATCAACACCATGTAACCCCATCATCCTTAAGGACACCAGACAAAGAAAATCTAAGGGCACACACAATGCAGGCTCACAGCAAGAGAGGCTAGAGAGGCGGCCTCCCCGTTTGCCAAGGCTTGCCACTCTCACCCAGTCCTGCTCTCATGCTTGGCCACTGCAGACCCTCTATGCAAACACTTTCCTCTTAACAAAATCTGTCCTACTTTTACTCTTTGTCTTGAAATTCTTTTCCAACCTGTGGTCTTTACCACAGCATCTTAGTAAAATCATTACTGTGAAGAATAAATAAAGGACTTTATTTTTCTTTGTGGTACTGGGTGTTGAACCCAGAAACAATATGCCCCTGAACTACACTCCCAGCCCTTTTTATTGTTTTATTCTGAAACATGTTCTCTGGTCTTACTAAGTTGTTGAGGGTCTTGCTAAGTTGCTGAGCTTGGTCACAGACCTGCAATTTTCCTGTCTCAACCTCCCATGTCCTGGAATTCCAAGGGTGTGACACCATGCCTAGCAGATCTACTCACTTCTGACAAAGCTGATTAAAAAGAACTTTAGGAGAAAGTGGTCCTTTTTCAGTCTCCTTCATGCTGTGAAGAAACAGGAACAAGGCTGAGGTCAGTGGTCCTGGGCTTGAAAGTTCCACCACTAATGGGTCCTTGAAAAACATAATCAACTATGTCAGAAATACATAGTTTTAAAACTAAGCATCATTAAAAATATAAGAGTTGTACTTTGCTTAAATGAAAGTAATTAAATTGCTCAAGTATATTAATAAACTATTTCTTAATATATAAATGAATATATAAAAGTAGAAAATAAGATTAAATGCCTTGCTCTAAAAAAGTAGTTGCGCGCCTCTGCCTGCCTGCCTCCCTCCCTCCTTCTCTCTCTCTCTCTCTCTCTCTCTCTCTCTCTCTCTCTCTCTCTCTCTCTCTCTCTGGGGTGTGTGTGTGTGTGTGTGTGTGCGCGTGCGTGTGTGTGTGTGTGTGTGTGTGTTACCAAGGATAGAATCCAGGAGCATACCTCTGAGCTCCACTCCCAGCCCTATTTTTTATTCTTTATTTTGAAACATTTTGAAAGAGTCTCATTAAGTTAGGGAGAGCTCCACAAGTTTCTGAGGTTGGCCAAGAACCTGCAATCCTCCTTTCTCAGCCTCCCAAGTACTAGGATCACAAGCATGTGCCACCATGCCCAGCTTTATAACTGTCTGAATGTACTGTTATAAGTAAAATTACTAATCTACTTGATAAAAAGCAGGTAAAATTCTGTGAAAAATCTTCCTTCCTTTTTTCCTTCCTTCCTAAAAAGCAGGTAAAATTTTGTGAAGGAAGGACAGAAGGAAGGTTTTTCACAGGCTTTTACCTGCTTTTTATCGAGGAAGGAAGGAAGATTTTTCACAGAATTTTACCTACTTTTTAATCAAGTAGATTAGTAATTCCTTTCTTCCCTAAGCTGGGGGTTGAACCCAAAGGCATTCTACCTCTAAGCTACACCCTAAGCCCTAATTTATTTTTTTATTTGGAAACAGGATCTCACTAAGTTGATGTGAGCCTCACTCACTTGCTGAGGCTGGCTTCATACCTGTGATCCTCCTGTCTTAGCCTCCCAAGTATTGGAATTATAGACATGTGTCAGCACACTCTGATGTCCCACTTTATATTTTCCCCCCACCAAGTTTTGTTTTCTAAAATATGTTATCCTTGCTGGACATGGTGGCACATACTTGTAATCCTAGTACTTGGGAAGCTGACAGCAGGTTCATGGCTAGCCTCAGCTACTTAGTGAGGCCCCTGAAACTTAGTGAGACTCTGTTTAAAATATAAAGGATAAAAATCAGGGCTGAGGGTGTAGCTCAAGTAGAATACCCATGGGTTCATTCCCTAGTACCACAAAAAAGAAAAGTTATTCCCTGTGTCTTTCAAAGCTGCCTACCAGAAGAACAATCTAAGATGACTACACTGGGCTAAATATTTTAAAAAACTCCCTTTTAATCATTTTCAAAAGTCACGTCATAAACAAACAAACTTTCTCTAACATACGTGTACACACACACACACACACACACACACACACACACACACTCTGCTGGAACTACGGGCACACAACACCATGCCCAGCTCTCATTTTTCTTTTTCTTTTTCTATTTTGGCAAGTACTGGAATTTCTACCTCTGAGCTAAACCCCCTACCCTAATTTTTATTTTGAAACAGGGTTTCACTGAGTTGCAAAGGGCCTCCCTAAGTAGCTGAGGCTGTCTGCAAACCACAATCCCTGTCTCAGCCTCCCAAATGCTAGGATTACAAGTGTGCGCCACCACACCCGGCTACATTTCTAATTAAAATCATCATTGCTAGTGTCAATGCCCTCCAGCCAAAATCTACCAGGAACACACTTAGAGTTAAACAAAGTGAGTTGGTTACTTGTTCTAGTGATGTAGAACACACCCTTGGGAACTGAGCAATGCCTCCATAAGAAAGCATGATACAGGACTGTGGCTTTGGTTGATTAATTGGGGAAGAATCTGAGAAGAGATTCACCCTAGATTGGATGCCGCCCACAAACAGAGGTAACTGTACAGTTGGCTGTTCTACCAAGGCGTATCTATGAAGGACGGATGGCAATGAGGATAAAGCTACGTCTGGTAAAGTAGCAGCAGCCATCCATTTCTTACTGTGTCCAAGAGAGGGTGTTAAATTTTTTCCAAGCCGGGCATGGTGGCGTACGCTTGTAATCCCCGCTCTTGGGAGGCAGAGACAGGAGGATCGCGCAGGTTCGAAGCCAGCCGCGCGCGCTGGCTTAGGAGACCCTGTTTCCAAATAAAAATGTAAAAATAGGTCTGGGAGTGTAGCCCAGAGGTAGAAGGGCTTCCAGGAACCCCAGTACCACAAAAAAAAAAAAAATTCCAAATAGCAGAGAGACCTTGCTTTTTCAAACTGTGTCTAAAAAAATTTATGAAGCACACTTGCTTTGTCTCATTTTATCACAGTCTCAGAGAAACTGAGTCTGAGTCTGCTCTGCTGTAAGGTTATTTGAATAAAGAGCCTGGCCATGGATATTAGGCCAGGTTCGAAATGTCAGAAACTGCTTTTTCTCTTCTCTTCTTTTCTTTCTCACTAGCTTAAAAATCCACCATCAGACTAAGCTTCAAAAAACCTTCAAATGCTCACTACTAAGTCTTCTGTTAAAGAACAAAAATTCCTGATCGAAATAAATGTCAATAAAACAATATAAACAATAGCCCTAGACATTGAACTCAATTAAAATGAAATACATTTTATTTTTTTCAGAATGTTTAAAAGCATCTTCACTTTCTTTGCATTATTTTTGTTCAAACATATTGTGATATGTTTGAACCATAATATTTCTTTGTGTGTATGTGTCTGTGTTACTAGGGAATGAACCCAGGCAGGGGCATTCTATCTCTGAGCTATACCCCCAGTCCTATTTTATTTTGTATTTTGAAATAGAGTTTCACTAAGTTGTGGAGGGCCTTTGAGCTCCTCTTGTCTCAGCCTCCCAAGTACTAGGATTACAGGCATGTGCCACCATGCCTGGCTTGAGCCATACATATCTTAAGGCTATGATTTTAGAAACTTTAAATCTGATTCAGTATTTTTGCAAAATGCTTTTAAATTCTTTTCTCAAGTCCTCTGGTTACCATCCCAATTGATAGTTCTAAGAAGTAGAAAAGATATGTTTTGGCAGAATCAGTTGCTCATTTGAAAACAGCTCTATCCAGAACTTCTTACTTACCAGCTGGGAATCTAAGGAAGGAGAAATCTTGAATTTTGTACCATCATCTTTTATCTCATTCATCAGTTCAAAAAGAACGTAAGTCTGTGCCAAGTTCTAAAAGAAAGTAAAAGTGAAATCTTCTGATTCTGTTGTATTAATTTATTTCTGATCTTAGGAAATGCATAATCCCTCAAAGTTTCAAATTTCAACTAGCATAGTAAAATATCTATTTAAAAATGTCTAAGTGAATCAAACACATTTTATATTTAGTAAATATCACTATTATGATAAAGCCATGCTAAAATACACAAAAGACCTTTATGGAGATGTATGATGATGGCCAAAAACTGTTTAAAACAAAGAGCCAGGCATGGTGGCATATGCTTGTAATCCCAGTATTTGGGAGGCTGAGAAAGGAGGATCACAGATTCACAGCCAGCCTCAAATACTTAGTGAGGTACTCCACAACAACTTAGTGAGACCCTGTTTCAAAAAACTAAAGAATAATGCAAGGCATGATGGCTCATGCTTGTAATCCCAGCATTCAAGAGGCTAAGACAGGAGGATCGCCATTCGCGGACAGCCTCAGCTACTTAGTGAGGGAGGCCCTTTGCAACTCAGTGAGACCCTGTTTCAAAATAAAGAATAAAAACTAGGGCTGGGGGTGTAGCTCAGAGGTAGAATGCCCTTGGTTTAATTCCCAGTATCTCAGAAAAAAAAAAAAAAAAAGAATAAAAATAGGGCTAAGGTGTACTATGGAGTTAGAATGCACTTGGGTTCAATCCCCAGTACTGGAAAAAAAAAAAAGAAAAGAAAGAAAAGAAAAAAGAGGAACATTTAACAGTCATTTAACAATCTACAAGTTTACCAAATGTCCATATAAATTAACTAAAATTACTGATACTTTATAATTTTTGTGTGCGTGTGGTACTGGGGATGGATCCCTTCTACCTCCGGGCTATACTCCCAAACCTATTTTATATTTTATTTGGAAACAGGGTCTCTTAAGCCAGCAAGGCTGGCTTCGAACCTGCGCAACCCTTGTCTCTACCTCCCAAGCCTGAGGATTATAAGCATGCGCCACCACGCCCAGCAATACTTCATAAATCTTTTTATTGACACTTACCTGAATGACTGCATTAAAAAAGCAAGTATTTCCTAAATTCGTGATTCCTTTTACAGATGATATATTGCTACTTTTTCGTCCCTTCTTTACTTCATCAGTTTCAAGTTTTTCTTCACAAAGTTTTAAAATTTTAGAAAATGCATCTATAGGTTAGAGAAAACATTACTGACGAGAGATGAAATTAAACACATGCCTTGTGACAATTTAAATATATTATTTAAAATTAATCACAAATAAGCCAGGTATGGTAATGCACGCTTGTAATCCCAGCATTTGGGAGGCTGAGACTGGAGGATCGCGGTTCGCAGATAGCCTCAGATACTTAGTGAGGCCCTCTGCAACTTAGTGAGACCTGTTTCAAAATAAAGAATAAAAAACAGGGCAGGGGGTGTAGCTCAGAGGTTAAATGTCCCTGGGTTCCATCCCCAGACCCACCAAAAAAAAAAAAAAAAAAATCACAAATAGTGTTGGCAAAACTGGTTAACAATATGCAGAAAAATGGAAGTAACCCCCACTTTCTCAGCAACTTGGTGAGACTGTGTTTCAAAATGAAAAATAAAAAGAACTAGGAATATAGCTAGAACACCCCTGGATTCCATCCCCAGTACCAAAAAACAAAAGAAAATACAGGTAGTATAACAGAGAGTATAACTCATAGAATGTATCTGAATTGACACTAGTGTCTTTAATAAGGAAAAAGGGGAGGAGAAAGTAACAACTAATAAACAGAAGTGATGGAATTAGGAAAATTGCCATCTTAGTGTGGCAATATTCCTACTACTCTCACACCTCTCCTATAAATTTGAAATTGTCAAAATTAAAATTTTAAAAACTTAATAGGTCAGCTGGGCATGGTGGCGCACGCTTGTAATCCCCGCACTTGGGAGGCTGAGACAGGAGGATCGCATGGGTTCGAAGCCAGACTCAGCTACTTAGTGAGGCTTTCAGTAACTTAGTGAGACCCTGTTTCAAAAAAAAAAAAAAAAAAAATATATATATATATATATATATATATATATATATATATATATATATATATCTGTCTGGGAGTATAGCCTGGAGATAGAAAGCCTCTCGGTTCCACCCCCAGTACCACCAAAAAAAAAAAAAAAAAAAAAAAAAACTTAATAGGTCTAGAGTATAATGAAAAAGTAAAATACTTAAGTATATGATTCAATTTATATAATGTAAATCTTAAAATTACATTAGTTGATATTCAATAACAACAAAAAAAAGAGCAATTCCTAACATTTATGAACTGACATGGTTGATTAAACATATTTAATAGCATATTGCTCTCTGAATCACAAGTGTTACACAGTCATCCTTTAGTATATCCAATCCTAGGAGACTGGTTCCATGGTCCCCAAATCTACCAGTGGTATAGTAGTTACATATAACTTATGCATATTCTCCTGTATACTTTTAATAATCTCTAAATCACTTTTAATAGTGAGTACAGTATAAATAGTTGGTATACTGTAGTTTAGGGAATGATGACAAGAAATAAAGTCTGAGCCAGGCAAATGCTTGTAATCCCAGTACCTGAGAGGTACTTGGTAAGACCCTATTTCAAAACTAAAAGAGAAAAAAGAAAATCTGTACATGTTCAGTACAGACATAATTTTTCTTTCTGAATTTCCAATCTGATGTTGATTAATTCTGTGGATGCTGAGCCCATGAATGTGGAAAGCTGACTGTCATTTGAAGTTTGACAACAAATCACCAAGTTCTCAAATGCATTGGTCTTAAGTGGATGCTCTTTCAAATTCCCTTCAATCATCAGAAATTATAGATCTAACCAGGCATAGTAGCACACTCTTATAATCCCAGTACTTGGGAGAATGAGACAGGAGGATCACAGGCTCAAGGACAGCCTCAGTAAGTTGTGTGACTCACATCAACCTAGGGAAACCCTGTTTCAAAATAAAAATAAAATAGGGCTCAGGGTGTAGCTCAGAGGCAGAATGCCCCTGGGTTCTATCCCTAGAAACACACACACACACTTCCACTGGGACACAGCACTGAGGAGACATGTATAACAAAATTTCAACATAAATGAGAATCTATAAGATTAAATAGTGGGCCTAGTAGATGTTTATCCCTCTTACGCATTATTATTATTATTATTATTATTATTATTATTATTATTATTATTATTAACTGGGTCTCAGTAGGTTGCTGAGTGTCTCATTATAACTGCTAAGGCTATTCTCAAACCTGCCAGTCTCTTGTCTCAGTCTCTCAATACTGGGCCACCACACCCGGCTGATGACTGACTGACTTTCTTTCTTTCTTTCTTTCTTTCTTTCTTTCTTTCTTTCTTTCTTTCTTTCTTCTTTTTTTTTTTGTGGTACTGGACATTGAACTAAGGATTGTTCTACCTCCAAACTATACCCCTCGTCCTTTTTAATTTCATTTTTAAACAGGGTCTCATTGCATTGCTGAGGCTGTCTTTGAACCTTTGATCCTCCTGTCTCAGCCTCCCAAGTACCAGGATTACAGCTGTGTGCTACCTGGCTGATGACTTAAGAGGAACTAAACTTGACACCTCCTCCATTTCTGTATTTTGGCATGAAAGTAGATAGATGGTATGGACATGGCCCTGTTCTCAAGGCAGGCACAGACAGCAAATATCAGGAGAAGCTTTAGTCTCAGGTAGGAGCAGGCTGATGTCATACATGTGTTTTTGGTTCAAATAGGGCTTGACTCAGGAGCTGTGACTTTTGCCAAAGAAAAACATAGGTACTAGACTCTGGTATCAATGGAATGGGGTAACACATTTTCTCATGAAGTTTTCATAAGATTAAATGAGCTAATAATTACAAAGCCCTTGCATGGTGAGCACTATGTAAGTCTATGAAAATCAGCAAGAGCCCCTCAACATGTTATTTGTGGCAAAATCCTTTTTTTCACAAGTTATTCTTCAGGTCTATTGCTTCTCTGCTCTCATATTTTTTTTTTCTTTATTCATTTCCTGCACATGCTTGACATTTTTTCCTCAGGTTTATTTCTAGTTAGATTTTCTGGACTTCCAAAGAGTGTTTTGTATTTCATATTGGCTTTGTGGTTTCCATGATGTGTGTGTGTGGTGTGTGTGTGTATGAGTGCGCGTGCATGCACGCCTGGACTTGAACCCAGGGACTTCTCATTAATCTCCAGCCCAGCTTTTCTTTCTAAAGCATGCAAACATTTCATTGAGAAAAAAAAAAAAAAACACTGATTTCTAAGATGTCTCTTTCATTAAGCAAATCTATTTCATGGGGAAAAAAATTTCCCCAAATTTTAACAACTTTTATTCTACCCTGCAATATCTTTTTATAAACCTTATTGTTTTCTCCCGTTAGCCCCATTTGTTTTTGTTTTATTAGTACTGGGGATTGAATAGGGGGGTGCATTCTATCTCTGAGCTACAACCCTAGACTTATTTTTTATTTTCCAACAGGGTCTCACTAGGTTGATGAGAGTCTACTTTCTACAATTTTCTTGTCCCAGCAGTCTCCCAAGTACTGAGATCACAGACATGTACTACCACACCTGGATCCCATTTGATTTTTTTTTTTTTTTTTTTTTTTGGTGGGTCTGGGGATGGAACCCAGGGCCATTCAACCTCTGAGCTACACCCCTTGCCCCATTTTTTATTCTTTATTTTGAAACCGGGTCTCACAGAGTTGCAGGGGGCCTCACTAAGCAGCTGAGGCTGTCCATGAACGGCAATCCTCCTGTCTTAGCCTCCCAAATGCTGGGATTACAAGTGTGCGCCACCATGCCTGGCTCTCATTTGATTTTTTTTAAGAAAACACTATTGGTTGTTATTGTATATCTGTTGTCCAGATATTCAAGAGTTGTTTTGAACTCCCAACCCAAGAATCCTGAGTTAATGCAGAAAAAAAAAAAAAAAAAGCAAGAGGGGCCTTTTCTCCTTTCCTCCAGATAGTGTAACAGCAATAAGATTTTAACCCTACACTAGAGCTTGGAGCAGAGGCCAGTACAATCAATGAAGCCGGTCACTGAAGTCCAGAGGCCAAGCAGAGAGAAAAGGAAAAGAGGAAAGAGAACAACAATATTCAAACCTTCTAGAAGATGAAGGTAAATGGAAAATGTCAGTGGATCCTTAAGAAACACTATACAAAGAGAGAATCCTGGTTGGGTTTGCAGACAGAGCAGTCTGCCTCTGGTTTATATCTGGGATTCTAACTAGACTCTAGAGTAGACAAGTTTCCAACTCTTGTTTTTTCCAACTCTTATTATATCCATTACCAATAAATGGTTTCCTGGAGATTTTTAAGAAATTGGAGATGAAAAATAACCACATCCAAGCATTACTCAATCTTTTTAAGCAAGGCAGTTAACTCTGATTTTTTTTTTTTTTTTTTTTATAGTGGAAGTGGAACCCAGGGGCTTTCTACCTCTGGGCTATACTCCCAGACCTATTTTATATTTTATTTGGAAACAGGGTCTCACTAAATTGCTGAGAGCCTCACTAAGTAGCTGAGGCTGGCTTCGAACCTGTGCGATCCTCCTGTCTCTGCCTCCCAAGCACGGGGATTACAAGTTAACTTGTACACCCTGCAAGTTCTCTGATTTTACATTTACAAAACTCAGTCTCAGCATGACTTACTCGTCACAATGATAATCTTCTGAATATAAATTCATTGTCATTTACCACTTAAATTCTCATCAATGATTTGTATACAATGAGATTTAAAAAGACGGTGAGGCAAGATTCTTTGGGTATATGCAACCCCAAACAAATGTGATTCCTCAAAAAATATTTCCTTAACATTCTTAATAAATGTTATTCTAATATCTTTTAGCTTTTTAACATGAAAATAGAATGATAGAGGAAAATAAACTCTGGATTATAACTATAAATAACTATATAATACATATATACTATTCACTTGGAAAAATATTCTCAGAAATAAATTATATTTTAATCTTGCAAAAGCAGATAGTTTTTAAAATCATAATATGAAAGTCATTTATATATCTGTGTGCCACATTTATCCCTCAGTTTTCAAAACATCTGGGATAGTGTCCCAAAGTAAACAATGTTCATAAGACCATCTGGACAAAACTGCAGGCAAAAAAAAAGCATAAACATATGGAAAAACAGATTTTCCCTTTCCCTTCAGCAGGAAAGGATGACAAATGTCAAACCTAGATATCTCCACGCTTCACTGTGCGAGGCTTCTCTGCACCACCTGGCTCTCCATGCATAGCCACCAAATATGGACAGCACTGCCAGAAAGAACATAGCCACAGGGCAACGGCAATAAAAACAGCTTATTTCATGGTTAAATACCCACTTCACACAAGTGGCAAGGGCCTGTTTGTTGACTTTTATATGTAAGCCTGTGAGAAAATATCAAGACTAACAATGTTGTTAGACTTCAATGTTAAATAGATCAGATAATTTAACTACAAAAACAGAGGCACATTGTCTAAGAGACAGAATTTTATTTAAAGTAAAAATGCAAGGATTTTTATTTTACTAAATAGCATACTTATAATATGTAACAATTTAAATACAATGGATTTATCAAATGTCTATGCATGCCAGGTATTGTATAAACCACTATAGTTATTTATATTTAATTGCTCATGATTTATGACTGGAGTAAAAGGAATTGATAAAATAAATATCAGAGATGTCAAGCCTGAAATTTACAATAACTTAATATTTCAAAATAACTTTTAGAGCCGGGCGTGGTGGCGCACGCTTGTAATCCCCGCGCTTGGGAGGCAGAGACAGGAGGATCGCGCAGGTTCGAAGCTAGCCCCGCGCGCTGGCTTAGGAGACCCTGTTTCCAAATAAAAATGCAAAAATAGGTCTGGGAGTGTAGCCCGGAGGTAAAAGGGCTTCCAGGAACCCCAGTACCACCAAAAAAAAACAAAAACAAAAAAAAAAAAACTTTTAGACATGTTACATATTTGTTCACTAAGAAACTTCTGAGAAAAGATTCTATTTACAACAAGGGTGTCTGAAATCAGCCTTTCAATTATTTGACATACTTGCAGGTATGTGTGTTTTAATAACAAGCAACGTATACCTTCTAAGAATGATGCTTATTTTGTTTTTGAGACAACAAAGATTTCTCAATCTGGTAGTACAAATACTTTATTTCATTTTATTTTACTTTATTTTGCGGTACACTAGGGATGAACTCGGGCATTCTACCTCCAAGCTATGCCCCCACCCCTATTTTTTATTCTTTATTTTGAAACAGGGTCTCATTGAGTTGCAAGGGACCTCACTAAGTAGCTGGGGCTGTCGACAAACCTCGATTTTCCTATCTCAGCCTCCTGAATGCTGGGATTTAAAGTGTGTGTCACCACACTAGGATTGGTAGTACAAATATTTTAGATCATTGTGTGTGTGTGTGTGTGTGTGTGTGTGTGTGTGTGTGTGTGTGTTTACTGGAGATTAAACTTATGGACTTTTTTTTTTTGGTGGCACTAGGGGTGGAACCCAGCGGCTTTCTACCTCCCAGCTATACTCCCAGACCTATTTTATATTTTATTTGAAAACAGGGTCTCGCCACTAAGATGCTGAGAGCCTCACTAAGTAGCTGAGGCTGGCTTCGAACCTGTGCGATCCTCCTGTCTCAGCCTCCCAAGCACGGGGTTGTAAGCGTGTGCCACCACACCCGGCTAAACTTATGGACATTTTTACCTCTGAGCTATACTCTTAGCCCTTTTTATTGTGTATTTTGAAACAGGATCTCACTAAGTAACTGAGTGTCCTGCTAAGTTACTGAGGCTAGCCTCAAACTTTCAATCCTCCTGTCTTAGTCTCCCCTGTACTGGGATTACAGGTATGTGCCCCAATACCTGGTTGGCCATATTCACTATTAAGAACTCTTCTCAGCCGAGCGTGTAATCCCAGTATTTGGAAGGCTGAGACCGGAGAATCACAGTTTGCAGACAGTCTCAGCTACTTATTGAGGTACTCCGGAACTTAGTGAGACCCTGTTTAAAAAAATAAAGAATAGCCAGTGTGGTGGCACAAGCTTGTAATCCCCACGCTTGGGAGGCGGAGACAGGAGGCTCTCGCAGGTTCAAAGCCACCCACACTGGCTTAAGAGACCCTATTACCAAATACAAAGTATAAAATAGGTCTGGAGTATAGCCCAGAGGTAGAAGGGTTTCCAGGAACCCCAGTACCACCGGAAGGAAGGAAGGAAGGAAGGAAGGAAGGAAGGAAGGAAGGAAGGAAGGAAGGAAGGAAGGAAGGAAGGAAGGAAGGAAGGATAAAAATAGGGCAGGGACTGTAGCTTGGAGGTCGACTGCCCCTGGGTTCCATCCCCAGACCTGCCCCCCAAAAAAACAAAAAACCTGAACTTCAAGACATTTTCAAGTATGGTATAATAAAAATGACAAAGGTGCTATAATAACAAAAAAGACAATTTACAGAAAATTTTGATTATCATTCATTTGTTTTGTTCACTCAAATTGAAGGATTAGCTTATTAAAAAGACTTAATCATCTCTACCTTACTTATTACTTCTCTATTGCCAGAACTGTCATCAGATATTCCTTTACCTAATAGAACAATAAAGAGCCAGAGAACTTCAGGCATTCTAGGTGTGTGCGTGTGCTGAGATTCCAATCCCAGGCCTAGGCAAGTGCTATCTCTACAACTAAATTTTCTCCCTCTTCCCTTTCCTTCTTTTTGAATGGTAGTGAGGATTGAAACCAGGGGCAGTCTACCTCTGAGCTACACTCCTAGCCCTATTTTATTTTACATACATATATGCATTCATACTTATTTACTTACATGTGTGGTGCTGGTGATTGAATCCAGGAGCAAACTACACTCCAAGCCCAAATTTTTATTCTTTATTTTGAAACAGGGTCTCATTAAGTTGCTAAGGTCCTAAGTTGCTACCTCCCAAGCCCGATTTTTTATTCTTTTTTTTTTTTTTTTTTTTTTTTTGTGTGTGTGTGTGTGTGTGTGTGTGTGTGTGTGTGTTCCTGGGGATAGAACTCAGGGGATTCTACCTCCGGGCTACACCCCAACCTATTTATATTTTATTTTGCAACAGGATCTCACTAAGTATCTGAGGCTAGCTTTGAACCTGTGTGACCCTCCTGTCCCAGCCTCCCAAGTACTGTGATTACAAGCGTGTGTCACTACACCCAGATTTTTATTCTTTATTTTGAAACAGGGCCTCATTAAGTTGCTAAATTGCTGAGGGCTTCACTCAGCCTCCCAAATACTAGGATTACAAGTGTGCGCCACCACACCCAGCTCTATTTTACTTTTATTTGGAAAGAGGGCCTAAGTTGCGGAGAACCTTGCTAGGTTGCTGGCTATAAACTTACAGTCCTCTTGTCTCAGTCTCCCAAGTACTGGGATTATAGGCCTGTGCCACCACTGACTATAGATTTCTTTTTTTTTTTTTTTTCAATTTTTTTTGGTGGTACTGGGGATGGAATCCTTTCTACTTCCGGGCTACACTCCCAGACCTATTTTATATTTTATTTGGAAACAGGGTCTCTTAGGCCAGTAAGGATGATTCGAACCAGTGTGATCCTCCTGTCTCCACTCCCCAGCACTGGGATTACAAGCGTGCGCCACCACGCCCGGCTGTAGATTTCTTAAAGCTCTTTTCCATCTCCACAGTTTACCTTTAATCCTATGATCTGAGCATCATTGAATAACTAATTAATTGAGTAGGCCCATTAGGTTTTATACAAGTCTCTGGTCTTTCAAAACAGAAAACTGATGGAAACACCAGCAAAACAAAAATGACTCGAATACTTAAAAATCATATAATTTCTTTTAGAATCCAAGTTTAAAATTAATTCATAAATATAAAAATATCTTTGGAGCCAGGCATGGTGGTGCATACTTGTAATCCCAATACTTGGAAGGCTGAGACAGGAGGATCACAGGTTTGTGGCCAGCCTCAACATCTTAAGAGACCTTACATGACTTATTGAGATCTTGTTTCAAAATTAAAAATAAAAGTGGGGTGAGGGTGTAGCTCAGAGGTAGAATGTCCCTGAGTTCCATTGCCAATACCATAAATAAATAAGATTCAAAACCAAGCAGTCTGAATTCTGAATTCATACACAAACATTATGATCTCCTGCATGTTATAATAAAGGATGATAAGGTTTGTAAATATGCTAACAATTCTCTGTCTGTCTGTGTCTGTCTCTCTCTCTCTGTTCTGTGCTAGGTATATAGCTCAGTGTAAAAGAACATGCCTAGCAGATGTAAGGCCCTGGGTTACAGTCCCAGCCCAGCAACAAAACATAAGGTACCAGAAAACTTTTAAAACATGACTGCAAAGGCTAAAAACCATTACAGAAAAGACTGATGGCCTGACAACAATGGCATTAAAAACTTCACTATGGTAAAACTAAACAAAATATGAAGTTAAATATGGAAAAATGGGCTGTTGTCAATTTTACCTTTTTTATATTTTCAGAACAGTTTAGCAACAGTAAAAGAATCTAAGATGCATTTATAATTTGGTCAAAATATTAAAAAAAATAGCCTACAAAACAGAAGGGCAAATACACAGAAATGTGGTTTATCGTGGGAGAAAACTGAGAATAGCCATGTAATACTACTTAGTTTGTTGCCAAGTAGTACTAAAGTGATACCTCTCTTCTCTCAAAGGTATGAACATTTTTTTTTTCCCAGTACTGAGGGTGAAACCCAGAGGCATTCTACCTCCAAGCTATACCCCCAGCCCTGTTTTTTCCTTTATTATTATTATTATTATTATTATTATTATTTATTTATTTATTTACTTACTTATTTCGGTGCTACTGGGGTTCCTGGAAACCCTTCTACCTCCGGGCTACTTTCCCAGACCTATTTTTATACTTTTCTATTTGGAAACAGGGTCTCTTAAGCCAGCGCAGCTGGCTTTGAACCCGTGTGATCCTCCTGTCTCTGCCTCCCAAGTGTGGGGATTACAAGCATGCGCCACCACGCCCAGCTTTATTCTTTATTTTAAAACAAAGTCTCACTGAGTTGCAAAGGGCCTTCCTAAGTAGCTGAGGCTGTCCTCAAACCGTGATCCTCCTGTCTCAGCCTCCCAAATGCTGGGATTACAAGCATGTGCCACCACACCTGGCTTTCAAAGGTGTAAGTATTTTTGAATTGCCTTAGTTAAACCAGAGAGGAACACTGGTGCCTTCTTTCTCTTCTATAGGAAAGGAGGAAATAAATTTACTTTGCAGTTTACTTATTTAAAGTAACAGTTTGAGATAATTACCACCTCTGATAATTGTCTTCATTTTAGAAAGAATAACACAGAGGCACACACCTGGTTAGTGTTAGATAGAAAATTCAAACCCAGTCGGGCATAAGCTTAAAATCCCAATATTTGGGAGGCTGAAAGAAGAGGATCACAGATATAAGGAGAGCCCCAGAAATTTAGCGAGGCTTTCCACAATTTAGTGAGACCCTGTTACAAAATAAAAAGGGGATGGGGGGGTAGCTCAGAGGTAAAATGCCCCTGGGGTACAATCCCTAATACCACAAACAGTAAATAAAATTCAAACCTAAGCAGTCTAGCTTCAGAATTCACACACAAACATTATGACCTTCTGCCTGTTATAATACAGAATGTAAGGTTTGTAAATGTGCTAACTGTTCAAGACACCAGTGAAATGTCTAGTAGTGATATGAAAGGAAAGGCCATTACTCTTCAGGGGGATGTAACTGATTGTTGATGTCTTTGGTTTTGGACTTACAGCTTTACCAGTTACAGTTTATGGCAGTCCTATTCAAATCATTCCTCAAAAGCAGTAAGCCCTAACGCCCTACATACCCACTGTATGCAACGAAGCTCCAGGTATCAGAAAAGCAGCTAGGTATGTGCCATCTTTAAGAGAACTTAGAAAATAGTAATAATTCAAAGTAATAGTTCAAGTAATTTTCTGTTATGTGGTTCTGATGGGGAGCTTTGGATTTAAATCCTTTCACATAAAAAATAAGTTGTTTTTAAGCCAGGTGCGGTGGTGAACGTTGCAATCCCAGCATTCAGGAGGCTGAGACAGGAGGATTGCAGTTCGCAGACAGCCTCAGCTACCTAGTGAGGCCCTTTGCAACTCAGTGAGACTCTGTTTCAAAATAAAGAATAAGAAATAGGGCTGTGGGTCTACCTAGGGGGTAGAATGCCCCTGGGTTCCACCCTTAGTATCGCAAAAAAAAAAAAAAAAAAAAAGTTGTTTTTAAACATCCACTATCTCTAGCCTCAACTCCTTGTATATACAAAAATAACTACTTTTAGCACTCGTTTTTGTTTTTATACTGGAGATTGAATTCAGAGGTATTCTACATCTAAGATATACTCCCAGACTTTTCACTAAGTTGCTGTCTCGCTAAGCTGTTTAAGGCTGGTCTTAAACCTGTACTCCTCCTGCCTCAGCCTCCCAAGTATCAGGTTTATAGGCCTGCATCACCACACCTGACTTTAGTGCTTTTTTTTTTTAATGAAAGCACCAGAGTTTATGTATGTTTTTATTTGTACATATGTTTTACATACATTGATAAAAGACACAGGATTTTCCCTTCTGTGTGTCTTTGTCTTGCTTTTTATTATTTTTTCTTTTCTTTCTTTCTTTATTTGGTGGTACTGGGGTTCCTGGAAACCCTTCTACCTCCAGGCTACACTCCCAGACCTATTTTTATATTTTTATTTGGAAACAGGGTCTCTTAAACCTGCGCGATCCTCCTGTCTCCGCCTCCCAAGTGCGGGGATTACAAGCGTGCCCGGCTTTTGTCTTGCTTTTTTGTGGTCCACAATGCCAGCAGAGGTTGTCAATACAATGAAACCAAACAAATGAGATGGGAGATTATTCCGCCATTTTTCTAGGTCTCTAGGCTGCACATCCAAATCTAAGGCTGATCACTCCATACTTATTTAACCTGCCTATGACATTCACAACAATTCTCCAGCTCTGTGGTCATTGATGACTTCAAATTTACCAATGTAACATGTTTCATCATCAGTTAGAAACCAGGCAATTACTTTAGAGCACAGCCTAATAAGCACCTGGCATTTGCCTTTTGGTACTGTTGCTTTTCTTGGTATTGATGCTTCAGAGCATCAGCCAGGACATTCATGCACACCCCTATGGTAGCACAAAAAGATGGCAGAAATAATATTCATGTTTAAAATAAAAATTTCTTAAGAGCACAACCATCATTTTATGGCAGAAAAAACTGTCTCACCTTTCATTTTTATTTTTGTGTGTGTGTTATTAGGGTGGAACTCAGGGGCGTTTCTACCTCCGGTCTATACTCCCAGACCTATTTTTTACTTTATTTGGAAACAGGGTCTCATTAAGTTGCTGAAAGCCTCACTAAGTAGCTAGGCTGGCTTCGAACCTGTGTGATCCTCCTGTCTCAAACTCCCAAGTGCTGGGATTACAAGCTTGTGCCACCACACTCAGCTGTCTCACCTTTTAAAAAAAAAGTACTAATTAAATTCAAATTGTTACTATAAAAGGTTATTGTATTATTTATCCTTAGATCCCAAATATACCATTTATTTACTATCTTGTTTTTTCAAAAAGATACAGAAAAATTATATTTTATAAAATTAAAATGACATAATTTGTGTCTTTTGTATAGCACTGATTTAATGAATTTAACAAATTAGGTTTTGTTTTCTTTATTATTGTTAAAAATGACATCCCACTAGTATTAAAATTATAAGTAAGATTTATTAGTCTGGAAAATAACATGATACTGTCACTTACTGTGTAGTTCAAAAAAAGCTAACCAAAAGCATTCTATAAGTATTTGTGCAGTGCTTCAGTGAAACTGATAAGACTACAGAAATAACATATCTCATAAACCTTTCAGAGAACATATGACTCACTTAAAAATAATGTTTTTTGAGAAGGTTTCAGGTTCACAGCAAAAATGAGCCATAAACACTCTGTCCTCATATATGTATATCCTCTCCCATTACCAGCCTCCCCTAGCAGAATGGTTCATTTACTATAAATGATGAACCTACATTGACACATCATTACCATCCAAAGACCACAGTTTACATTAGGATCACTCTGGGTGGTGTACATTCTATGGTTTTGGACAAATGCAAAATGACATGTATCTGTCCTTATAGTAGCATACAGAGTAGTTTCACTGCCATAAAAATCCTGTGCTTCCCCTATTCATTCCTTCTGCTCCTCCACCACGACCCCCAGTAGCCACTTATCTTTTTACAATCTAGTTTTTTGGTCTACGTGTGTGTGTGTGTGTGTGTGTGTGTGTGTGTGTGTGTGTGTATTTTTTGCTGGAAACTGAGATAGATGCCCAGCCCTGTTTTATTTATTAATTTATTATTTATTTATTTATTTATTTATTTATTTTTGTGGTACTGGGGTTCCTGGAAGCCCTTCTACCTCCAGGCTACACTCGCAGACCTATTTTATACTTTTTATTGGGAAACAGGGTCTCTTAAGCCAGAGAGGCTGGCTCCGAGCCAGCGCAATCCTCCTGTCTCTGCCTCCCAAGCACGGGGATTACAAGCGTGCGCCACCACGCCCGGCTGCCCTGTTTTATTTTTTACTTAAAAACAGGGTCACGCTAAATTGACGTGAGCCTCACTGAGTTGTTGAAACTCGCTCTGAACCTGTGATCCTCCTGTCTCAGCTTCCCAGGTACTAGGATTACAGGCCTGAACCACCACACCCAGCTTGGTCTACTTTTTAATAACACCTATTTCTGGTTCTGTCTCACAAGAATTTTTATTTTCCCTTTTAAAATTGTATGCTATATATGACCTTTTCATTATGGAGTGGGAAAGTGAAGGGAGTTTTTTTTTTTTTTTTTTTTAAAGCAAATCCTAACATCAGATGTAAAATCTACACAGCTGTAAGCTTTCTTCTGGGAACCTGCACTGGAGTTCATCTCAACTGCTTAATGCAATTACCTAAACCAGCCATGTAGTATTAATGCAATTTGCCCATTTCAATAGCTGAAAAGAAGTTTAATCTTTAAAAGTAAAAACTTGCCTCCTACCTTCAACCCACATAATAATTAGCTTACCTAGTCATTCTAAAACTTAACTCTAGTTAACCATTAGCCTTAGAAATATTTATTTAGTTATATAATGAAATACTAACATAATCAACAGGCAACAAGCAAGTATACATACATATAGATATATGAGTTTCTTTCTTCATACTTTATGTCAAGTGATCTATCAAAAAACACCAAAGGAGCCGGTTGTGGTGGTGTACGCTTATAATCCCAGCATTCGGGAGGCTGAGACTGGAGAATCGCGGTTCGCGGACAGTCTCAGCTACTTAGTGAGGCCCTCCGCAACTCAGTGAGACCCTGTTTAAAAATAAATAAAAAATTGGGCAGGGGGTGTAGCTCAGAGGTCAAATGCCCCTGGGTTCCAGCCCCAGACCCACAAACAAACAAACAAACAAACAAACAAAAAACTCAAAGGGACCATCTACTTCTCTGCTTAAAACCTAACACTGGCCTCACTGCTCTCAAAACAACCTGTAAATTTACAAGGGCCTTAAACATCTAATTCTAGTTACTGAGTCTCACTTCTCACCATTACCGTATACCACAAAACACAATCTTTCATCTCTATAGAATTCCCTAAATCTATTAAGTTTTCTCATCAGTGAGCTATTTCTCCTGCCTGGAATACATGTCATTTTCCTTTTTGCCTACATAATTTCTAGATATCCTTCAGTTCTTGGCTTAGCAAGCTATTCCTCTAAATAAAAATGTCCTGGCTCCTTGAGTCTAGGTCAGATATTCCAAAGTGTTCTCACCAGTCCCCTGTATTTACTCCATCTTACATTACTTAAACAAGAAACAACTATAATTTTTCTACATCCCTCCTGAGATCAAAAGATGGGCAATGAGATCCCATTCACTTACTGATGCATTTCCAAAATCAAGTGTGGCATAGCATGAGAGGAAACTCAAATATAGTAAAAGATTGAATAAATAATAGTTTTGATATTCAATATTCAGAGTTTTAGGGGGCGAAAAAACAAATCTTACCTATCAGGTTTTTGTTTTGTTTTGCAGGTCTGGAGATGGAACCCAAGGGCATTTGACCTCTGAGCTACACCCCCTGTCCTATTTTTTATTCTTTATTTTGAAACCGGGTCTCACTGAGTTGCAGAGGGTCTCACTAAGTAGCTAAGGCTGTCCACAAACCGCAATCCTACAGGTCTCAGCCTCCCAATGCTGGGATTACAAGAGTGCGCCACCACGCCCAGCTAACCTATCAGTTTTGTAAAAACTGTTCACAGCCAGGTGTGGTCGTACAGGCTTGTAATCCCAGCATTTGGGAGGCTGAGACAGGAAGATCGCAGTTCAAGGACAGCCTCAGCTACTACTCACTGAGGCTCTCTGTAACTCAGTGAGACCCTGTTTCAAAATAAAAAATAAAAAATAGAGCTGGGAGTATAGCTTGGAGGTAGAATGCCCCTGGGTTCCATCCTCAGTACCACAAACACAAAAAAAGTTCACATTCCACTTCAGTTTAACTCAGTAGTATTAACTGCTGAGCCACAGGAGAAAATAAAAGAATGTGATAGTCCAAACCTTGAGGAATATACATTTTGTTTTGTTTTGTTTTGTTTGTCCATAACCCAGGGGCATCCTATCTCTTAGCTATACCCCTAGCTGTTTTTATTTTTTGTTTTGAATTGGGGTCTCATTAGGTTGCTAAGAGTCTCACTATGTTGCTGAGATTGTCCTCAAACCTACAATCCTGCTCTTAAGTACTGAGATTATAGGTATACACCACCATGCCCAGCCAGAACATAGAGTTTTAAGAGAGAAAATAAGACACAAGCTACTTGTGAGGCCCTTACAACTAAATGAAACCCTGTTTCAAAATAAAAAGTAAGAAGCCGGGCATGGTGGCGCACACTCATAATCCCAGCATTTTGGAGCCTAAGGATTGCAGTTCACAGACAGCCTCAGCTACTTAGTGAGGCCCTTTGCAACTCTGTGAGACCCTGTTTCAAAATAAAGAATAAAAATTAGGGCTGGGGGTGTAGCTTGGAGGTAGAATGCCCTTGGGTTCCATCCCCAGTACTGCAAAAAGTAAAAATTAAAAATAGGGCTGGGGGTGGAGCTCAGAGTCAGAATGCCTCTGAGTTCAAGCTTCCATACTGCATGGAGGAGGAGGAGAAGGAAGAGGAGGAGGAGGAGGAAGGTAGAGCATAAAACTGAGTGTTACTAGATTCTGAAGTGGGCTGCACATACACTGAGTTCCAAAGAAAAGGCAAAGATTGGGAAAGTATCCTAGAAGGATTTAAACTAAGCCTTAGTGGATAAGTAAGGCTGAAGCCAAACACTAGAGACAGAAATGTTACTCAGCATTTCTCAAGTGGGTTTGAAGCCAACCTCCTCCTTTCAGTGGTCCTTAAGGTCAAAAGTATTTTTCATAAGTTACTAGCTTTTTTTTTTTTTTTTTTTTTTTTTTGGTGGTACTGGGGGTGGAACCCAGAGGCTTTCTACCTCCAGGCTATACTCCCAGACCTTTTTTTATATTTTATTTGGAAACAGGGTCTCACTAGGTTGCTGAAAGCCTCACTAAGTAGCTAAGGCTGGCTTCGAACCCATACGATCCTCCTGTCTCAGCCTCCCAAGCGCAGGGATTACAAGCTTGCGCCACCATGCCCGGCTGTTACTAGCTTTTTAAAAACACTTTCCTTCACTCTCAATTATACCATGCAAGTTTCCAGAGGCTTAGAGAATATGTGATATCACAACAGAATGACAGAATGCGTTAGAGGCAAATATGAGAATCCAGCTCTTTTCTACACTGCCAGACATTGAAAAGATTTGTAAAATATAAAATGCCATTATTTAAAAAATTATCTTTCCTAAAAACATGGTATTTCTACTAACAGGTAGTGGAATTACTGTTATTTTTCACTCAACATCTTTAGTTTTATTTTCTAACATGATAAATACTGATAGGTATAACTTAGACAACAAAAGCTCTTTGAAGCCTCAGTAATTTTTAGGAGGAGAGGAGTGCTGGAGATTAACCCAGGGGCATTCTACTTCTGAGCTACAGCCCCAGCCTTTTGTTTATTTATTTATTTATTATTTTATTTTTGTGGTACTGAGGATGGAACCCAGGGGCACTGTACATCCAAGCTACACCCCCAGCCCTATTTTTTGGTCTTTTTATTTTTGAAACAGGGTCTGAGTTGCAAAGGGCCTCACTAAGTAGCTGAGGCTGTCCATGAACTGAGATCGTCTGATCTCAGCCTCTTGAATGCTGGGATTACAAGCGTGCGCCACCATGCCCGGCTCTCAGTACATTTTTTAAGAATCTAAAGGAGTAATGAGACCAAAAGTTAGTGATCTGACAAGCAAACTAGTTTTAGAGGTGGATGGGGCACTATCCCAGATTCTCTCTATATGTAATAGCAGTTTTAGATGTATTCTAAATGAGATTAGTGCAAATATGTGTAAGGTCCAAATACAGACCTTCTCCTCAGCAGTCACTATTACCTAGTGCAAAAGCATAAAAAGTCTTTAAAAACTCACTTATTCTCTTACTCAAAAGCACTATATAGTTTCATATCCCTTTAAGTACATATGGGAATTTTTACAGGTCTACAGTCCAGAATTATCACTTAAAATAACCATGAAACTATGCATACTCAGCATTCCTAGAAACCTGGATAGCAACTTTAATATTTGATTTTCAAAGTATTTTATAACAACATAATGAAGCTTCTTATCAAAGTACAGATTACTAACCCAAAATACTACTTTTTTTTTTTTCCTGGTACTGGGGATGGAATGAGGGGCATTCTACCTCTGAGCTACATCGCAGCCCTATTTTTATTCTTTATTTGGAAACCGGATCTCACTGAGTTGCAGAGGACCTCTGCAACTAGCTGAGGCTGTCTGCGACCCTGGATCCTCCAGTCTACCCAAATGCTGGGATTATAAGCGTGCGCCACCATGCCCGGCTCAAAATACTTCTAACATTTCATGAGATCTTATTTTAAATCAAACTTGCCTGAGAAAATCAGGAGCTTGATCACAAAGGCAAAAACATTTCACCCTAGAACTTGGTAACTATGAACTCAGGATTACACAGCATTCTAACTCTGAAGGTTCCACTTCCCTCAAAACTACCTCAAGAGCCTATTTCCCACCATCCAGCTATGGTTTATGATCCCACAAACACAATAAGGCTTTTATTGGTGCTTCCCAATCACTGAGGTGATTTCTTCTTTCATCTTCCTCTGCCCAAAACTCATCCTTTAAGGACCAGCTTGAAAGTCACTTCATCTATAGCCTCTTTACTGTTCAACCAACCATTACATGTCTCTGAATAGTTGAAAGGCTTTGAACATCAATTAAGATCAAGAACTCATTTTGCTTGCATTCTTATCACTTTCTTATCTCCTCTCTTCTTTCTGATCTTAAGCCTCTCCAGGGTAAGGACTTACCAACCTCTATTACCTAAAGTACCTCAAGAAAGACAAGTGTTGAGGGAAAATAAGTGCAGATACACTGTAATCTACCCAAGGTCACCTCACTAGTGACCGTGTTACAGAAATTCTCTAGAATAATCAACCCAACACCAGTTAGGGGAGAAAAGAGGAAGTTTATTACACCAGTGGGCCAAAGTTAGGATAGCTCCTAAAAAGACTCCATTCCCAAGCTCCAAGTGAGCTCTCATTTAATAGAACAAGAGGCAGAAGTATGCAAGTGGGCATACAGAAGTTAAAAATGTAACCAAGCCGGGCGTGGTGGCGCACCCTTGTAATTCCAGCATTTGGGAGGCTGAGACCTGGAGGATCACGGTTCGCAGACAGCCTTAGCTACTTAGTGAGGCCCTCTGCAACTCAGTGAGACCCGGTTTCAAAATAAAGAATAAAAAATAGGGCAGGAGGTGTAGCTTGGAGGTCGAATGCCCCTGGGTTCCATCCCCAGACCCGCAAAAAAAAAAAAAAAAAAAAAAAAAAAAAAATGTAACCAGCCAGGTGTGGTGGTGAATGCTTATAATCCCAGCATTTGGGAGGCTCAGACAGTAGGACTGCGGATCTTGGCCACCCTCAGCTACTTAGTGAGGCCCTTTGCAACTCAGGGAGACCCTGTCTCAAAATAAAGAATAAAAAAATAGGGCTTGGAGGTAGAATGTCCCTGGTTCCATCCCTAGTACCACAATCATCATTATTATCATCATCATCATCTCCTTTACCTTCTTAATGGCCTCCAGCCTTATTTTATTCTGAAACAAGATCTCCCTAAGATACAGAGAACTATCGTTGAACCTGCAATCCTCCTGTTGCAGATTCCCAAGTATTAAGATTACAGGTGTGTACCATCCCATCCAGTTATCTTTATTTTTGCAGTACTGAATATTAAACTGGAGCATTCTACCACCAAGCTACACCCCCAGCCATATTTTTTTATTCTTTATTTTGAGACAGGATCTCCTTAAGTTGCAGAGGGCCTCACTAAGTAGCTGAGGCTGGCAATGGACCTACAATCCTCCTATCTTAGCCTCCCAAGTATCAGATATACAAGCAGGCACCACCATACCCAGCTTATCTTTGTTTTCTAAAAAAAATCAAGTGAAATGATTGTGATTCCTGCCTGCTGAAAATACTTTATTATAAGGGGAGTTGGGGGAGGAAGGTGGGGAGGGAAAAATAAAAAGAAAATAAGGCTTGAGGAGGAGAACAGTTCAAATAACTTAATGTCCATATACAAAGGTATCACTACCAATCTCACTAACAAGTATGGGGAGGCAGGAAAGGGAATTGGGGTGGGATGTGGAGGGAAACACACCAAGTGATGTATTAATTTAATTAATGTATAAATATAGTAATTTGAATCTCACTATGATGTACTACTATAATGCACCAATAAAAATTTAAGAAAACACTTTTATAACTTCTATTATACTTCCAACCAAACAGATTTTTTGGGGGGGGGTACTGGAGATTTTTTTTCAGGGGCACTCTACCTCTGAAGCATACCACTAGCCCTATCTATCTATCTATCTATCTATCTATCTAATCTATTTTGTGGTACTAGGGATAGAACCCAGGGGCATTCTACCTTTGAGCAATATCCCCAGCCCTTATTTTTTATTATTCTTTATTTTGAAACAGGGTCTCACTGTGTTGCAAAGGGCCTCACTAACTAG
The DNA here is from genome assembly GCF_963383645.1 of Muscardinus avellanarius. Classification (NCBI taxonomy): domain Eukaryota; kingdom Metazoa; phylum Chordata; class Mammalia; order Rodentia; family Gliridae; genus Muscardinus; species Muscardinus avellanarius. The sequence continues at coordinate 53,999,775 of NC_137794.1, forward strand.
CTGAGGCTGTCTATGAACCGCGATCCTCCTTGCAAAGTTGCTGAGCTTGGCCTCAAACTTGTAGTCTTTCTGTCTCAATACTGGGATTATGCATATACCACCATGCCTACTGCAAATAAATACTTTTTACTATGAAACTCCTTACAATATCCTTCATGGCCAGCCTATTCACCTCATAAGTTCATCTCATTCTACTCTCCAACAAACTATATTTCAGCCATACTGGCCTCCTTTGATCATTATTGTGACTAACAGGTTATTCCTATCTCTGCAATTGTTCCATTGTACCAATTACCAGAAGTTATACACTTCTGTACCAACTCCTTGGGCCAATAATGATTTTTAAAAAAAAGATCAATTGTGTTTCATTATTACATACTAAATAAGTGTAATACCTGATATGTGGGAGGTACTTACTATTTTTAGATAAAGAAACTGGTTCCACACCGGGCGTGGTGGCGCACGCTTGTAATCCCCGCGCTTGGGAGGCGGAGACAGGAGGATCGCGCAGGTTCGAAGCCAGCCGCGCTGGCGTAAGAGACCCTGTTTCAAAAATATAAAATAGGTCTGGGAGTGTAGCCTGGAGGTAGAAGGGCTTCCAGGAACCCCAGTACCACCAAAAAAAAAAAAAAAAAAGAAACTGGTTCCTAGCCGGTGTGGTGGCGCACGCTTGTAATCCCAACATTTGAGAGGCTGAGACAGGAGGTCTGTGGTTCGAGGACAGCCTCAGCTCCTTTGTGAGGCCCTTTGCAACTCAGTGAGACCCTGTTTCAAAATAAAGAATAAAAAATAGGGCTGGGGTGTAGCTTGGAGGTAGAATGCCCCTGGGTTCCATCTCTAGTACCGCAAAGAAAAAAAAAAGAAAGAAACTGGTTCCCTTTATGTTCTTAAATTTATATTATATACATTATACATTACTTGTTTGTTAGACAACTATATAATTTATAAAGTTAATAATATATTACTGCCATATATTAAAGAATTTGGCTGGCCTCTGTCCCAGTTTCCTGGCAAGTACTCTCTAAATCCTTGGCATTTCCAGCGTGAGAGGAGTGCTGTTATTCACAGGGGCCCCTGGGACTGCAGTTGATGGTTTATGTTAACAAAGTGACTCACTGAAGGCCCTGGACCATTTATGCAAAAGAGACAATTAGGAGAGGCAGGCCATGCCAGAAAGAAAACAATGAGATTAGACAATTGAGGTACTAGAAACTGAATTAAATCAAAGTGGCCAATGACTCAACCAATCATACCCACACAATAAAACTCCAGTAAAAATTCTCTACACCAAAGCTCCAGTGAGCTTCCTTGGCGAACAATGCTCATATGTATATGTGTATACTGCTGTAGAAACCTGTGTGGGAGAGAGGGGTAGGAACTTCATCCCTGTGGAGTGGAAAAGAAGCTCATATTTGAGACTGTCCCAGACCTTGGCCTATGTGCCTCTTCTTTTGGTTGATTCTGATTTGTATCTTCTTTTACTATAATAAACAGTATTTTTCTTTCTTTCTTTTTTTTTTTTTTTTTTTTGGCAGTACTAAGGATGGAACCTAGCGGCATTCTACCTTCGAGCTACACCCTCAACCCTATTTTTTATTCTCTTTATTTTGAAACAGGGTCTCACTGAGTTGCAGGGAGCCTCACTAAGTAGTAGCTGAAGCTTTCCTCGAACTGCGATCCTCCTGTCTCAGCCTCCCAAATGCTGGGATTAGAAGTGTGTGCCACCACACCCGGCTCACAACTTTAACTTTCTTGAATTCTCTGAATTATTTTAGCAAGTTATCAAATCTGAAGAGGTAGTGGGAAGCCCCCAGTTTATAGCTGGTTAGTCAGAAATGCTGTGGCTAGAAATCCTCAACTTTCATGTGCCTGATGAAGAGCAGTCTATGGGCAACAAGAGGCCTTAACTGAAGTCTGGCCTAACTGCAGGCAGTTAGCACAAGAACCTCACTGTACTCATGTAGCAGCTAATAAGACGTTGTTTCATAAGCAGTAAGTAGGCACTGTCCAAGTGTTTTTGTAATTTTTTTTTCTTTTTTTTAACTGTATTGGGGATGGAACCCAGGGGCATTCTACCTCTGAGCTATACCCCCAGCCATATTTTTTATTCTTTATTTTGAAACAGGGTCTCACTGAGTTGCAAAGGGCCTAAGTAGTGGCTGAGGCTGTACTCAAACCGCAATCCTCCTGTCTCAGCCTCCCAAATACTGGGATCACAAGCATATGCCACCATGGCAGGCTCTGTCGAAGTGTTTCTATGAATATTTTTTTCTAAATCTTTATGAAGTGTTACCTCTAAGTCTAAGAACAACCCCACAAAATAATATTCGCAGCCCAATTTTGTAGTAGGGAAAATAAGGAGTAAAAGCCACATAACCAATAAGTGGGGAACCTAAATTAAACTCAAAACTGTCTAATTTTTTTTTTTTTTGGGTGGTACTGGGGTTCCTGGAAGCCCTTCTACCTCGGGGCTACACTCCCAGACCTATTTTTACATTTTCATTTTGGAAACAGGGTCTCCTAAGCCAGCGCGCGGCTGGCTTCGAACCTGTGCGATCCTCCTGTCTCCGCCTCCCAAGCGCGGAGATTACAAGCGTGCGCCACCACGCCCGGCTAAAACTGTCTAATTTTTTAAAACCCAATGATCTAGTCACTACATTCTTCAGCTCCTCATATTAGTTATGTAAATACATCACAAAAAAACATTATGAGGACTGGGGATGTAGCTCATTGTTTGAGCATTTGCCTAGCACAGACCATGTCCTGAGTTCAATTTCTAATACTATAAAAAACTTTATATAAGTTGGGTATGGTGGCGTATGCTTGTAATCCCAGCAGTTGGGAGGCTGAGACAGGAGAAACACAGTTCGAGGACAGCCTCAGCTACTTAGTGAGACCCTGTTTCAAAATAAAGAATAAAAACAAGGGCCTGATGTAGTACCAGTACTTGGGAGGGTGAGACGGGAGGATCGCATAGGTTTGAAGCCAGCCTCAGCCACTTAGTGAGGCTCTCAGCAACTTAGTGAGACCCTGTTTCCAAATAAAATATAAAATAGGTCTGAGATTGTAGCCTGAAGGTAGAAAGCCCCTGGGTTCCATCCCCAGTACCACACACAAAAAAATTATATATCAGTTATATATACAAATACATAACTGATGTGTATATTATATATGAATATGTATCAATATTGATATCCATATTGGTATACATCTATATATTGATATATCAATGATATGTAGATATAGCTATGGTATACATATGTATTTGAAATATATCATATATATTATTATGACTTGCCACTTAAGAATATATGGCAGCTGAGGTGGTGGTGCACACTTGTAATCCCCGCACTTGGAAGGCTGTGACAGGAGGATCGCACAAGTTCAAAGCCAGCCTCAGCTACTTAGTGAGGCTCTCAGCAACTTAGTGAGACTCTGTTTCCAAATAAAGTATAAAATAGGTCTGGGAGTACAGCCCAGAGGTAGAAAAGCCCTGGGTTCCACCCTCAGTAACACACACACACACACACACACACACACACACACACACGGCATAAGTCGGATACAGTGATGCACGCCTTTAATTTCAGTGCTTGGTGCACACCTTTAATTTCAGTGCTTGGGAGACAGAAATAGGAGGACTGCAGGTTAAAGACCAGCATGTGGTAATTTAGCAAGACCCTATCTCAAAGTAAAAAATAAAAAGAACTAAGAGTATAGCTCACAGATAGAATGCTCCTGGGTTCAATCCACAGTACAAAAAAAATATGTATCGTATAATATCTTTACTCAAATTCTAAGGCTAAGATGTCATAGTGAAATCTAAGTTATTCTTTATGAATTTATAAACTCTTTATATGAAGACTAAAACATATTTAATGCAAATTCCTTTAGCAATTGTTTAACTTACTTGTTTGTGTTTTAGAAACATGTTTCTGGAGAAAATCAACTATCTGAGCCAAAACCTTCTTATTACAATGTGTTGATAACTTTTCATCACACTCGTAACACCTGAAAAATAAAAATTTAAACAAATATTATGAAAGCACCTTCATTAATTTTTCACATTAGTAACACAATTCTTATTTGACCACTTTTGTCTTTAAATTATATGGGAGGAAATACAGAGAGAAAGGCATTAGGTAAGTCTAGAGACAGGACAATTCACACAGAACCGTATCATTCAAATGAAAGCTTACATGCCAGGCACAATGGTGCCCACCTGTAATTCCAGTACTTGGGAGGACTGCAAGTTCCAGGTCAGCCTCAGTAACTTAGCAAGATACTCAGCAATTTGGAGAGACCCTGTTTCAAAATAAAAATAAAAAAGGATAGAGGGTACCTCAGAGGTATAATACCCCTGGGTTCAATCTCCAATACCAAAATAATTTTTAAAAAAGTTTTACAGAGCTAGAATGTGGCTCAGTGTTAGAGTGCTTGCCTAACACACCTAAGCCCAGGGTTTTATTCTCAGCAAGAAAAAATACATTTCATACATTACCTTAAATATCTAGAAAAAACAAGAGTTACTATGAATTGATGTTTAGGGGATAGAGGAATTCATCATACCATTCTATTTTCTTTTATTAACAGGTTAATTTTTTTTTTCTTTTTGTGGTACTTGGGATGGAACCCAAGGGCTTTCTACCTCCGGGCTACACTCCCAGACCTATTTTATATTTATTTGGAAACAGGGTCTCACTAAGTTGCTGAGAGCTTCACTAAGTACCTCAGGCTGGCTTCGAACCTGTGTGATCATCCTGTCTCAGCCTCTCAAGTACTGGAATTACAAGAATGTGACACCATGCCTGGCTTAAAATTTTTTTTTAATTTAAGGAAACAAACAAACAAACAAACAACAACAACAACAACAAAAACTACCAGGTTTCTGGCTCAATCACTAAGTGACAAAAGTGCCACTTAAAGAGATAAGAAAGCAATACTTTTTAAATTTTGTCTGGGGTGTTGGGTATGGTGGTGCACACTTGCAATCCTAGTACTTGGAAGCCTGATTTAGGAAAATCTCAGGTTTGGGGCCTCAACAACTTAGCCAGACTGTTTCAAAACAAAAAATAAAGAGCTGGGGATTAGTTCAGAGGTAGAATGCCCCTTGGTTCAGTCCCCGGTTCCAAAAAGAAGAAAGAGAAAGAGAAAGTAAAAGAAAATTAGAATAAAAAAAAGCATATTTAAATTCCTAAAGATAGCCAGGCGTGATGGCACATGCTTGTTATCCCCGCGCTTGGAAGGCTGAGACAGGAGGATCACACAGGTTCGAAGCCAGCCTCAGCTACTTAGTGAGGTTCTCAGCAACTTACTGAGACTGTTTCCAAATAAAATGTAAAATAAATCTGGGAGTATAGCTCATAGGTAGAAAGCCTCTGGGTTCCACCACCAGTACCACCAATATAAATAAATAAATAAATTCCTAAAGATACATCTTACAAACTTGAATATCTTCCTTTGACAGGAAAAGTGATTCTATAGACCCCCAACTGTGATTGTGGGTGTGAGTTGGTTACTGGGGATAGAACCCAGGGGTATTGAACCTTCAAGCTACACCCCAGCCCTATTACAGTTTTTATTTTGAAGCAGGGCCTTACTAAGTGGCTGAGAGGCTCACTTAATTGCAGAGGCTAGTCTCAGACCTACAATCCTGCAATTACTGGTGTATGCCAACATAATCCAGCTCCCAAATGTCATTTTAATTATTTTCTCTCTGTGTGTGTGTGTGTGTGTGTGTGTGTGTGTGTGTGTGTGTGTGTGTTACTAGGGAAGGACTCAAGAGTGAGAAGAGGGTTCTGCCTCTGGGTTACACACCCAGTTCTAATCTATTTTTTCTTCTGTAAGTAAATTACTGCACACTGGCCTGCTACCTGCAATCTTCCTGTCTCAGCCTCACAAATACTGAGACATAGGCATGTATCAGAGCCAGGCGTGGTGGTGCACACTTGTAATTCCAGTGCTTGGGAGGCTGAGACACACAGCTTCGAAGCCAGCCTCAGCTATTTAGTGAGACTCTTAGAAACTTGGAGACCCTGTTTCCAAATAAAGTATAAAATAGGTCTGGGAGTATAGCACGGAGATAGAAAGCCCCTGAGTTCCATCCCCAGTACCAATAAATAAATAAATTGGACTCGGGGTATAGCTCAGAAGTAGAATGCCCCTGAGCTTCATCTCCAGTACCACGCATAAAAAACATATACATATATTTGTATATTATATAAGCTTATAACATAAGTATACTTTATATATATTTTATGTATATATAAGTAGGTTTTTAATATCTTTTTTGGGGGCGGGGGTTGGTACTGGGGGTGGAACCAGGTTTTCTACCTCCAGGCTATACTCCCAGACCTAATTTATATTTTATTTGGAAACAGGGTCTCACTAAGTTGCTGAGAGCCTCACTCAGTAGCCGAGGTTGGCTTCGAACCTGTGTGGTCCTCCTGTCTCAGCCTCCCAAGCATGGGGATTACATGCATGCACCACCATGCCTGGCTTAGGTTTTTTATATCTATAAATAAGAAACTCATACACACAGAGGTTCTCCCTTTCCCCCACAGAGAATGACCAGGCCACTTGAAGTACCACTAAAACTTTGGATTTCTATGTCAAATTCATTATGAAAAATCAACTAAAGATAATTTTTCTTTATGGTACAAAGAAAATACTATAGAAAAGGGGGAAAGCCGGGTGTGGTGGTGCACACTTGTAACCCCAGCATTAGGGAGGCTGAGATAGGAGGATTGCAGTTGGCGGACAGCCTCAGGTACTTGGTGAGGCCCTTTGCAACTAGTGAGACTATGTTTCAAAATACAGAATAAAAAAAAATAGGGCTGGGGATATAGATTGAAGGTAGAATGCCCCTGGTTTCCATCCTCAGTACTGTAAAAAAAAAAAAAAAAAAAAAAAAAAAGGAGGAAAACTAGATTTTTTCCCATAATTTAGATTTTATATTTATGTACAATATTAATTTTAAATTGGATGTTGTGGCACATGTTGTAATCACAGCTACTGGGGAGGCTGAGGCAACACCCCCCTCTAGACACACACACACACACCCTATAGATTGTGTTCAGGCTAAGAAAACATAAACAGATAAAATATCTGTATCTTTTTTTTTTTTAATGTACTTACCATATAATCCATGTGCTCAGATTAATCACAATACAGTGGGACTCTGCTCTGGAACTCTTGAAGTGCTTCAGTGAATGCTGGCTTTCTGAGTTTTTACCACATCCCTGAAAATTAACAGAATGCTATTTGCATGATTTACATATAAATTTGCTTCAAAAGAATCCAAACATATATTGTATTAAAAAAATTTCTGAAATAGTTTTGTTTTTCATTTCAAGAAAGGTAGAACAGTTTCAGAAAAAAATAATGCTTTTTATTAAATTTCATATTTGCTAAGAGGCTTACTTTTCATTATATAATATTTACCTCACACAATCATAAGCCAAGTTACTTCCCTTATCATTTAGAAAGGTATCGATGCTCAGTCTTGCACCTTATGGAACACTGAACATCCTGTAGGCCAGCATGCCCTCTTCCCATGTCCCATTCCTGTACACACTTCATCCAACCCCAATGAGAAACAGTGAGACACAAACAGATCATAGTAATTTCACTCAGTTAAAAAAACTGAAATACTGGCTGGGCTTAATTCCAGTAATTTGGAGGCTGAGACAGGAGGGTCACAGGTTCATGGCCACCCTCAGCTACTTAGTGAGGCTTTCTGCAACTTAACAAGACCCTGTTTCAAAATAAAGAATAAAAAATACGACTGGGAGCCAGGTGTGGTGGCACATGCTTGTAATCCCAGCATTTGGGAGGCTGAGACAGGAGGACTGCAGTTTGCAGACAGCCTCGAGGCTCTTTGCAACTCAGTGAGACCCTGTTTCAAATTAAAGAATAAAAAATAGGGCTAGGGGTGTAGCTCGGAAGTAGAATACCCCTGGGTTTCACCCACAGTACTGAAAAAAAAAAAAAAATAGGACTGGGTGTGTAGTTCACAGGTAGAATGTCCCTGGGTTTATTCACCAGTGTGTTTAAAAAAAAAAAAAAAAAAAAAAAAAAAACTAAGCCAGGCATGGTGGGGCATGATTGTAATCCCCACGCTTGGGAGGCTGAGACAGGAGGATCGCACGGGTTCGAAGTCAGCCTCAGCTAATTAGTGAGGCTTTCAAGCAACTTAGTGAGACCCTGTTTCCAAATAAAATATAAAAAAGGTCTGGGAGTATAGCCCAGAGGTAGAAAGCCTCTGGGTTCCACCCTCAGTACCACCAAAATAAACCCAAAACAAAACAAAACAAAAAAACTATAATTCTGGCTAATACAACTTGAAAGACAGTCAAATCTTACTGAGCTTGGTGGCATATGCCTATAATCCTATACTTTTGGGGAACTCTCTTTTTGGGCTCTGGTGATTGTTGTATATTATATACTTATATCATCATCATCATCATCATCATCAAACCATGAAGTGAGGATGGCATAGAAGAAAAATAAAAGAAACATCAGTTTTTAATGTTCTTTCTCTTGAATTAGCCATCCCTGAAGTGGTCCTATTTCTATGCATGACAATAAAATTCCTCTTTTTTAAGTGCATAATTTAAATTTCATTAGAAAAATTTTTATTATATCAATAACTTCTTTTTTTGTGTGGTGCTGGGGGTGTAACTTGGAGGTATAATGTCCTGGGTTTAATACTGAGTACCTCAAAAATAAATGGGCTAGCTGGGCGTGGTGGCGCACGCTTGTAATTCCAGCATTTGGGAGGCTGAGACCAGGGGATCGAGGTTCGCGGACAGCCTCAGCTACTTAGAGAGGCCCTCTGCAACTCAGTGAGACCTGGTTTCAAAATAAAGAATAAAGCCGGGCTTTATATACAAGCGTGGTGGTGCACGCTTGTAATCCCCGCGCTTGGGAGGCTGAGACAGGAGGATCGCGCAGGTGCAAAGCCAGCCTCAGCTACTTAGTGAGGCTCTCACCAACTTAGTGAGACCCTGTTTCCAAATAAAATATAAAATAGGTCTGGGAGTATAGCCCGGAGGTAGAAAGCCTCTGGGTTTCACCCCCAGTACCACCAAAAATCACATAAAAGAAAGAAAGAAAGAAAGAAAGAAAGAAAGAAAGAAAGAAAGAAAGAAAGAAAGAAAGAAAGAAAGAAAGAAAAGGGCAGGGGGTTTAGTTCGGTGGTCGAATGCCCCTGGGTTCCATCCCCAGACCCGCAAAAAATAAAATAAAATAAAATAAAATAAAATAAAATAAAATAATAAATGGGCTAGGGTAAAGTTCAGAGGTAGACCATCCCTGAATCAACTCCCCAGTACCACAAAAATAAAAATAAAAATATGGAAAAATTTATCGTCAGTCCTAGGTATGACCAAGAGCCCAACTCTTATATGCATTTATGAAAGGTATACAACATACTCAGCATAAACAGCACTTTCCTTACCTGAAAACCACACTTGAGGCACAACCAAATATCTGAAGGGAGTACTGGCTGTCCATCATAGAGTCTCCTTTCTTTTAAACATTCTGAACAAACTGACCACAGATTCTCAGTTATTGCTCTCTTCACATGATTCACACTGACAGCATGGCTTATGTGTTGGCAAGTTAAACCTACTGAATGAGATAAAGCAAAATGTGAACAGTTTCTTGGCTGAACCAGTGCTACCACTAATAAGCAAAAGGTACATTAAAACATTGTTAACTAAGCTGGGCGTGGTGGCGCACCCTTGTAACCCCAGCATTTGGGAGGCTGAGAAAGGAGGATGGTGGTTTGCAGACAGAGGTTTGCAGACAGGCTCAGCTATTACTTAGTGAGGCCGTTTGCAACTCAGTGAGACTCTGTTTCCAAATAAAGAATCAAAAATAGGGCTGGGGGTGTAGCTTGGAGGTAGAATGCCCCTGGGTTCCTTCCCCAGTACCACACACACACACACACACACACACACACACACACACTAAAAAGCACTGTTAACTAAAAGGCATGGAAATTAAAAAATGAAATAACTCAAAAGGATACATATTATACACATCTATTTATATAACACTCATGAAATAACAATTAGAGTTGAACAGATTAGTGGTTGCCAGGGGCTATAGCCAAGGAGTAGGAGGGACAGGGGCTGTACAGATAAATGGGTAACACTCTGGATGGTGATGGTACAGTCACGTTATTGAAGTATGCAAAACTACACATGTAATAAAATTGCATACACACACAAGTGTGTGTACATCTGGAAAAAACTGAATAAGCTAAGAGTTCTATCACTGGTTTTGACATTGAACTAATACAATGCAAAATACTAACATCAGGGAAGGCTAGGTGAAGAATATATGGGACATCATTAGACATTTCTTGGTACCTTCCTTTGAGTCTAAAATTAATTAGAAAACAAAAAGCTTAATAAATAAATAAAATTAAGGAAGTTAAATATTAATTGAACAGATACTTTGTGTTTAGCATTTTGAATGTATTCTCTGTCTGTTATGATACACATTTAAGGAGCCCAGTGTGGTGGCACACACTTGTAATCCTAGTACTTGCGAGTCTGAAACAGGAAGATCACAGGTTCTCGGCTAGCCTCAGCTACTTAGTGAGGCTCTTCGTAACTTAGTGAGACCCTAGTTTAAAATAAAGAATAAAAAATAGGACTGGGGGTATAGCTTGGAGGTAGAATGCCCTGAGTTCAACCCCAGTTCTGCAAGAAATAGAAAAAAAAAAAAAAAAAAAAGATACACATATAAGGAGTTGGGGAAGAGCTCAGAGGTAATGTGCTAGTTTAGCATGTGAAAGGCCCTGGCCTCAACCCATAGCAAGCCTCCCCCAAAAAGACACATATATAATTGTTTTTTACATAAACTAGCTTTACTATGTTACTATTCATTGTTTGGGAGAAAGGGGAACACACACTGGTATAATTTATAGGACCAGATTTCTCAGAATTCTCCTTAATAATTAATTTGCTAGATCCTTATAATGATCCTTTATTACAGCTTTCGAACTTGTTAACTGAGTGGAGACCAATGATTCAAACTAGGCAAATATGTTTTTAAGTCTTCTAATAACTACATTCTCCAAAGGAGCAAAATCACACTTTAATTTCCCAAATACATGAACACTTTAATTTCTCTACCTCAGGTATCTGCCCATCGAAACTACAACTACCTACCAAGATCAAATATCAAAAAAAAGAACTAAGTAACCTGAAAAGGAAAAATAGGAGTGTGTGCATTTCACCTTTCTCACTTTCCTTCCTAAATGCTTAACATTCTTTTCTATCTACTATTAACTAAAAAGAGGTCAGTTAATAAACTTACATTAGTTCCACTTTATCCTGAAGACTAATAATGTGATTCCCCATGAGTTATGTATAATAAAATACAATTTCAACAAAAATAAATCTGAATAAAGCATTAAAACTTCTAATTTTACATCAACAGCAAGCTATAAAAGTAGTCATTCTAAAGTTGGTTGTGTGTTTGAAAAGCAAGGACCTATGCCACTAAAGAAAGGCCCATTCATAAACCAAGCCAGGCATGGTGGTGCACACTTTGTAATCCTAGTACTTAGGAGGCTAAGACAGAGGATCACAGGTTCACAGCCAGTCTCATCAACTCAGCAAGGCCCTCAGCAACTTAGTGAGACCTTGTTTTAAAATAAAAAATAAAATAGGGCTGGGAATGTAATTCAGAGGTAGAATACCCCTGGGTTTAGTCCCCCATGCCACACACACACACACACACACACACACACACACCCCTATTCAGGGAAGACTAGTAATAAGAATTTGAAAAAAAGTGGTAACTACAGAAAACAGAGAGCTAACATAATAATAATCAGGAGCTGGGGATGTATCTCAGTAGCAGAGCACTTGCCTAACATGCCCATAGCTCTGAATTTAATCTCTAACACCACCACCAAAAAAAAAAAAAAAAACCTACATTAACAGAATACTTAAAAATACAATTCAGCCTTCCTTCAATACAGCAAAATTAACTACCTTGAAACACTATCCAAGTTTAAAACACTTAAAAATGGAAATAAAGCTGGTGGGCGTAGTGCACGCCTGTCCTGTAATCCCAATACTTAGGAGGCTTTTTTTCTTTCTTTTTTTTTTTTTTTTTTTTTCAGTACTGGGGATACCCAAGGGCATTCTACTTCCAAGTTATACCCTCAGCACTATTTTTTATTATTTTGAAACTGGGTCTCACTGAATTGCAAGGGGCCTCACTAAGTAGCTGAGGCTGTCCTTGAACTGAGATCCTCCAGTCTCAGCATCCCAAATGCTGGGATTACAAGCATGTGCCACCACACCCAGCTGACATTGTTTCAATATTAAAAAATAAATAAAATAGGCTAGGAGTGTATTTTGAAGGTAGAATACCTCTAGGTTCAAGCTCCAGTACCAAAATAAGTAAACAAATAAAAATGGAAACAATATATCAAAAACGTCTTTTTAAATAAAAAGATAAACTGCAAGGAAACAAGGAAAATCATCAGAGGCCAAAACCTAAGACAAGAGGCAACAGAGAAAAACAAATCCTAAAGCTGGCAGCTCCCAAGTGTTAACATCTGGCCAGGCGTGGTGGCGCATGCTTGTAATCCCAGCATTAGGGAGGCTGAGACCAGAGGATCACAGTTCGCAGATAGCTTCAGCTATTTAGTGAGGCCCTCTGCAACTCAGTAAGACCCTGTTTCAAAATAAAGAATAAGAAATTGGGCAGGGGGTGTAGCTGGAAGGTCAAATGCCTCTGGGTTCCAGCCCCAGACCCGCAAAAACAAAAAACACAACAACTAAGTGTTACCATCTGCCAACCACTGGTGGTTTAGAGACTTGGTTTTAACTGGCCATGAGAAAGGAACAAAAAAAAAAAAAAAAAAAAAACCCAAAATGCCAATTTTAATTTACTTTAGAAGCTAACCAAAACCTCAATAAAAATACCAAGACATTTTAGAACTCAATTCTCAACTTTACATAGAAAACAATGAAAAGAGTAATTAATTTATTAATTAAAAACAGACAGTGCTTTTTCTTTTCCCCAACACCATTGGGGATGCCTGGTATCACAACCTACCAGCAATGTCATCTGAAGAATCTTCATCATGAGGTATCGAAGGTCTTTTATTTCTTTTGCCTTTCTCAGATAAAGCTTTCGATGGATCCTTTACCCGCATCTGTTATTTACTGAAAAGTTTGAAGGGGGAAAAAAATAAATATGATTTTATCTTCAAAACTAAAATTTTATGTATCTTATTTAGTGCATATGAAAACTGAAATGACCTCAACTTTAATTGGTCTAGTAAATTAATATTAAAGGGGAACACTAGCTGAAATAAAATCTTTATTAAAATCAATCAAGTTGTGCATGGTGGTGCACGGCTGTAATCCCAGAGGCATGACTCAGGAGGCTGAGAAAGAAGGATGGCAAATTGGAGGACAGCATAGGCAACTTAGCAATACCATGTCTCAAAAAGAACAAAATAGCCGGGCATGGTGGCGCAGGCTTGTAATCCCCGCACCTGGGAAGCGGAGACAGGAGAATCATGCAGGTTCGAAGCCAGCCGCGCTGGCTTAAGAGACCCTCTTTCCAAATAAAATATAAAATAGGTCTGGGAGTGTAGCCCGGAGGTAGAAGGGTTCCATCCCCAGTACCACCAAAAAAATAAAATAAAATAAAATGGCTGTATAGAACAGCCCTCAGTTCAATCCTCAGTAGCACAAAGAAAAAAAAAAAATAACAATATACAGAGTGGATTTGCTCCCCAACACTAAACAAACAAAAAAGTCAATATACAAAGAGTACATTCCATTTCACTTTTACCAACTACCCTTTTATGGACTAACTATATGGATCCTCCCACCACCCTGAAACATTTATATGTTGAAATCTAATCCCCAATGTGATGGTACTTGCAGATGAAATCTTTGGAGGTTAATGAGGTCATGAGGGTAGAGCCTCTGTAAATAAGATTAGCTTCTGGTAATGAGAAGACACCAGAGAGCTAACCTTATATCTATGTGAGAATACAAGGAGGAGATGGCCAAGATAGATAAGTCGAGCTTAAGCAGGGTCTAGATTTCTCTAGATACCAAATCTACCAGCACCTTGATCTTAGACTCCCCAGCCTTCAGCACTGAGAAATGCTTATTGTTTAAGTCAGCCAGTCTATGGTTATTTGCTATAATGGCTTTAACTAAGACATACCCCCAGATCCCTGGATATATGACATCTAGATGAAAGAAAAAAAAGTATGAACCAGTGAAATAAGTTCTGCTTCTGGATAAAGTGTCTTGTTCTTGCCCTTTCTCCCAGCCCTTTAGCTGACAGTAGGAGCTGAGAAAAATCACTTTGGACCAGGAATGGAAGCTACAAGCCAAGTACAGCAAAACTCTTTCTCTCTATGCCCTAGTGCTGGACTGAGAAAATACATTTCTATCTTCTCAAGCTGTAACATTTTTCCTCCAACTTTTTATTATGAAAAATTTTAAACATCCACAAAAGTTAAAAAAAAATAGTACGATACATATATACTATCCAGACTCCATATCTATTAATATTTTCTATATCTTTATCTAAATAGAGATGTGTATATATATATATATGTGTGTGTGTGTATACACACACACACACACACACACACACACACACACATATGCATATTTTTCATTCCCCCCACCCACGGTACTGGGGATGAAACCCAGGGGCATTCACCTCTGAGCTATACAAAGGGCCTCACTAAGTAGCTGAGGCTGTCCTTAAACCTTGATCCTCCTTTCTCAGCCTCCCAAATGCTGGGATTACAAGCATGTGTACCACATCAGGCTCCCTATATTTCTTAAAAATTCAGTTAATTCTAAAGAGTTTAGATATAAGCTATGCATTTTTTTTAATACTGGGTATTGAACCCAGGGGAATTCTACCTCTGAGCTACACCTCCAGCCATATTTTTTTATTCTTTATTTTGAAACAAGGTCTCACTAAAGAGCTGAGACTGGCCAAGAACCTGTGATCCTCCTGTCTCAGCCTCCCAAGTACTGAGATTACAAGCATGCACCAACACACCTAGTTTATGCATTTTTTAAAAATCACCATATTTTCCTTTTCCAGTACTGAGGATGAAACCCAAGGGCATTCTACCTCCAAGCTACGCCCCCAACCCTATTTTTATTCTTTTTTTTTTTTGTTTTGTTTTTGGTGGTATTGGGGTTCCTGGAAGCCCTTCTACCTCTGGGCTACACTCCCAGACCTATTTTTATATTTTCATTTGAAAACAGGGTTTCTTAAGCCAGCCCAGCTGGCTTCGAACCTGTGCAATCCTCCTGTCTCCCCCTCCCAAGTGCGGGGATTACAACCGTGCGACACCACGCCTGGCTTTATTCTTTATTTTGAATTGCACTGAATTGCAGAGGGCCTCACTAAGTAGCTGAGGCTGTCAGTGAACCGCGATCCTCCTGTTTCAGCCTCCCAAATGCTGGGATTACAAGTGTGCACTACTATGTCCAGCTTACCTTCCCCTCTAAAGGTCTTACTCTTAAACTTTCCAAATTCCCTAATTTATTAACTACATTATTCCCTTCTCGGATCACAACTTCCTGGTTCTTCCAACTTGCTTGATCAGTCACTCCTTTGTCCTTTAGTGTCCTGACTCAGAAAGAAAATTGGCCATTGAGGAGACCAGGATGTGCAGGAGGTGGCAGGCAACCTGTAAAGGCTCTGATGACTCCCAGTGCATAGGTCTCTTAGACCTGCTTTGTGGTCTTTTTAGCACAAATATGTTCTGGCCATTTTTCTCATGTGAGTTTTCAAACATCCAACTTTACAACTTTTTACTTTAGAATCACCTAACACCTTCTCTTCTTTAATACAGGATATGCAGCAGAGTGCAGTGGTGCACACCTACAATCCCAGTACTTCCCGGACAGTATTCAGGAGGCAGAGACAAGAGGATTACTGGCTCCAGAATTTGTAATATAGCAAGACTCTGTTTCAAAATAAACAATAATATGAGCTGTTATGACACATGCCTATAATCCCAGTACTTGGGAAGCTTGAGACATGAGGATTGGAGGTTCAATATCAGTCTCACCAACTTAGCCAGACTCTCAGCAACCTAACGCTCAGCAACCTAGGAAGACCCTGTTTCAGAGCAAAACATTTAAAAAGGATTAGGGTAGCCGGGCATGGTGGTGCACGCTTGTAATCCCAGCATTTGGGAGGCTTGAGACGAGAGGATTTCAGTTCACCGAAAGCCTCAGCTACTTAGTGAGGCCTTTTGCAACTCATGAGACCCTGTTTCAAAATAAAGAATAAAAAATAGGGCTGAGAGGGTAGTTTGCAGGTAGAATGCACCTGGGTTCCATCCCCCGTACCAAAACAAAAAACAAAAAACAAGAAAACAAGTGTTAGGGTATATCTCAGAGGTGGAATGCCTCCAAGTTCTAGGGTTGAAGGTATAATTCAGAGGTAGAATGCACCTGGGTTTAATCCCTCATAATAATAGTAGTAGTAGTAATAATAATAGTAATAATAATTATTAATAACAGAAGGCTGGAGGTATAGCTCAGTGGTAGAACGTCCAAGTTCTATCCCCAGTACCAAAAATAAAAAAAGAAATGCAACTAACTTGTTTGAAAAGTTTTGTTTTTAAACAGTTTGTGTTGCATTTGGGGGGCTGAGACAGGAGGATTGCGGTTCACAGACTGCCTTAACTACTTAGTGATGCCCTTTGCAACTCAGTGAGACCCTGTTTCAAAATAAAGAATAAAAAAATAGGGCTTGGAGGTGTAGCTAGGAGGTGGAATGCCCCTGAGTTCCATTCCCAGTACCGCAAAAAAAGTTTGTGCAAATAAAAACCCATATATATGTGTGCGCGCGCGCGCGCACACACACACACGCACACGCACACGCACACGCACACGTATAAATTATTCTTGGACTGTTATTTTCCAGGGTGGGAAGAAGAGTAAAAGGATACCATCTCCTTTTGAATATCCAGGTTCAAAATGATGAATGGCACTTAACTTGCCTTGTACCATGCTCACCTTTAAAAGCATTTTATACATTTTTAACCTACTCAATCCTCACAAGTACTTTATGAGGCAGTTTACTAATATTTTCCACAGTTTACACTTGAAACAGAGTGGAGCCACTAGGTGCTCGGTGGGAATGCGGACCCAGGCAGCCCCACTCCAGAGTTCCTAAAGCACCACGCGGCCAGAAAGCCCAGCTTAGACACGCTGCCCGGGCCACTGGCACACGCACCCCGATTTAGCCGAGGAGGGGTCGCGGGGCTGGGCGGCGCGGCGGGGCCGCAGGGATCCCGCCCTCCAGCCGACCCGGCCGCCCAGACACCCCTGGGCCGGGCTGCGCTCCCTCGGCCCGCCGGGAGCTCGGCGCCCCGAACACGGACGCGGAGCGAGTGGACCGACACTCTCCGGGCCCGCCGGCCCACGAAGCGGGCCCGGGTCACCAGAGCCCAGGCAGCGTGGCGGCAGCGACCCCAGCGCCGCGCCCCTGACTCACCCCGCCCGGCCGGGCCGCCGCGTCCACAACCAGGAGACACTGCGCCTGCGCGGTCGCCCGCCGCGAGCCAGAGGGGCGGAGCCTAGCGTCCCCGCGCCCGGGGCGGCCGAGAGGCGGGGAGGGGCGTTCAAGAGGCGGAGCCTAATGTCCCCGCTCCCAGGACGGTCGAGGGGCGGGGCGTTTAAGGGGCGGAGCCTGGCGTCCACGCGCCCAAGGCGGCGGAGGGGCGGGGCGGAGCTTCCGAGGGGCGGGGCGAGGCGGGGCGGGCTGGAGCGCGCGCGTCCAATCCGCGTCCCGGATGGACTGGACTCTCCTTCCAGCGTGGCTCCCAGAGCTGCTGGCTTCTGGGATGGCCTCCGAACTCCCAACTTCACCGCTGGCATCCACAATCGATCATCCTGATTTTTTTTCTTTTTTCTTCATTACCGTTCTGCAGCCTGTGTCTCTTGCCACAAGCTCCACTTAATTGAAGTAAAATTTACTAGGTGGTGGATTGTTCAGTGAAAGAAATAACTTGTAAAGGTTACCTAGTTGTTTCTTTTAGTACTGATGCAATGACATTTTGACACAATGTCAAGTAAAAATATATAGTCACTTAAGATTAAAAATAATGCTAAACATCTTAATTCTACCATCGTTGTCCTGTCTGGAAGTGTTTGGAATATTTCTAAGCTATAGTCTGTACATATTTAGCCCCCTTGCCCTCTTGGAGTGCTGAGAATAAAACCCAAGGCTCCCACAATACTAAGCAAGCCTCTATGTCTGAGCTATGTTCCCAGCTCTCCATATATTCTTTTTTTTTTTTTCTTTCTTTCTTTTTTTTTTTTTTTCGGTACTGGGGATGGAACCCAGAGGCATTCTGCCTCCAAGCTACATCCCCAGCCCAATTTTTTATTCTTTATTTTGAAACAGGATCTCACTGAGTTGCAAAGGGCCTCACTAAGTAGCTGAGGCTGTCCGTGAACCGCGATTCTCCTCTCTCAGCCTCCCAAATGCTAGGATTACAAACGTGGGCCACCAGACCCAGCATATATTCTTAAACTTCTATCATAAGGGGTGTCTGTGTATGTATGTATTTGTTTGTGGGATTGAGGATTGAATCCTAGGGGATTCTACCTTCAAGCTGCTTCCAGCCCTTTTTTTATTTCCTGTTTTGAAACAGGGTTTTACTAAAGTTTACTAAGTTGCTAAGAGTCCTGCTAAATTGCTGAAACTGGTCTTGAACCTGCAATAATCAAGCTCCAGCCTCCAAAGTACTAGGATTACAGGCATATGCTACCATGCACAGTTTATATTACTATTATTATTATTTTTTTTTTTTTTGCAGTACTGAAGATGGAACCCAGGGGTAGTCTACCTCTGAGGTATACCCCCAGCCCTATTTTTTATTCTTTATTTTGAAACAGGGTCTTACTGAGTTGCAAAGGGCCTCACTAAGTAGCTGAGGCTCACCTTAGTAAAAAGATAATATGTCTTACCAGTGCAGTGGCACACTCTCTTAACACCACTACTTATGAGGCTGAGTCAGGAGGGTAGAAGATTTGAAGCCAGCCTCAGCAACTTAGACTCTCAGCAACTTATCAAGACCCATTTCAAAATAAGGCTGGGGTTGTAGCTCAGAGGTATAATGCCTTAGCATTACCAAAAAAAAAAAATGTTTAAAGATAATATGTTTAACTGGGTGTGGTGGCGCATGCTTGTAATCCCTGCGCTTGGGAGGCGGAAACAGGAGGATTGCGCTGGTTCAAAGCCAGCCCCGCTGGCTTAAGAGACCCTGTTTCCAAAAATAAAAAAGTATAAAATAGATCTGGGAGTGTAGCCCAGAGGTAGAAGGGCTTCCAGCAACCCCAGTACCACCAAAAAAAAAAAAAAAAAAAAAAAAAAGATGATATGTTTACAGTATACATTTTTTTCCTTCAGTTGACTGAGTTCCATATTAGCCTCATTCTTTTGACTAGTGGTTTAGGACTCCAGTGAATGGGTGTGGCATTTTTTTCAATCAGTCCCTTGTTGAATTGCACTTATCTTTGCCTAGTTGTGCAAATGTTTTCACTAGATAAGTTAGTAGTAGTGGAAATGCTGAGCCAATAGATAAGTGTTTATTTTAAGTTATGGTAGTGGACCTTTTTTTTAAAAAGACACATGAAAGACCATACATTTTGAAATCTTTTTTTTTTTTTCTTTTGGAACTAGAGATGAAACCTGGGGCATTCTGCCTCCAAGCTACACTCCAGTCCTATATATTTTTTTCTTTTTTTCTTTTTTTTGTGGTACTGGGGATGGAACCCAGAGGATTTCTACTTGTGGGCTATAATCCCAGACCTATTTTATACTTTATTTGGAAACAGGGTCTCACTAAGTTGCTGAGAGCCTCACTAAGTAGCTGAGGCTGGCTTCGAACCTGTGCGATCCTCCTGTCTCAGCCTCCCAAGCAGGAAGATTACAAACATGTGACACCACACCCAGCCAGTACTACTTTTTATTCTTTTTTTTTTTTTTTTTTGGTGGTACTGGGGTTCCGGAAGCCCTTCTACCTCCTGGCTACACTCCCAGACCTATTTTTTAACTTTTTTATGTGGAAACAGAGTCTCTTAAGCCAGCAAGGCTGGCTCCGAACCAGCACGATCCTCCTGTCTCCGCCTCCCAAGCAGAGATTACAAACATGAGCCACCATGCCCGGCTTTTATTCTTAATTTTGAAACACGGGTTCACTAAGTTTTGGAGTGCCTCACTAAGTAGCTGAGGCTGTCCTCAAATCGTGATTCTCCTGTCACAGCCTCCCAAGTACGGGGATTACAAGCGTGTGTCACCACAACCAGCTCAAATTCTTCATCTTATTTTTCTGTTATATGAAATGTATGGATTTAGGGGGGAAAAAAACCTAAGTCTCTTAAAAATCCCTTCCATTCTAACAGCATTTCACTTGCACAAGAGTTATGACAGATAAAATGAATTGCTAGAGAATTAAAAATTTATATTAACTCAGTACTAGTAGACATTTCCCAGAAGAGTTAAGCTATTTCTATCCCCTTTAATCCCACTTTAAGCCTCACTGACTCTCCCTGAAGGAATGATTTAGACACTCTCACCTTGGGAGCAGTAATCAAGATTCTCTCTTGACAAGATCTTTTTGCTTTAAGGATTAAAACAAGCCAAGTATGGCACTGTGTTACATATAGGAAGACATTCATCTTTTCAGAAAAAAATGCTACAGGAAAAAAATTTGTCAAATATAAGATATTTTCTTTCTTTCTTTCTTTCTTTTCTTTTCTTTTTTTTTTTTTTTTTTTTTTTTTAGTGGTACTGGGGATGGAACCCTTCTACCTCCGGGCTACACTCCCAGACCTATTTTATATTTTATTTGGAAACAGGGTCTTTTAAGCCAGCAAGGCTGGCTTTGAACCTGCACAATCCTCCTGTCTCCGCCTCCCAAGTACAGGGATTACAAGTGTGCACCACCATGCCCGTCAAGATTTTTTTTTTTATTCAACACTGACATTTTATTTTTGAAGTTCATCATTCTTACAAAACAAAATGAAACCAAAAGCAGGTATCGAAAACAGCAGAGTTTATAGAATTTCTGCATCCGTTTTCATATAAATCCGTGATTATGAAACTGGTATACAATGTAAATACTAAACACAGGCTGAGTTCCATCTTGGTCATCTGCTTTCAGGTGGTTTGTTTTGGAGCTACTTTATAATAGCTTCTTATAAGCACCGATCACTTTCTGAGAATGGATTTGGTCTGTCCAACAGAGTAAACTCTTTTTTTTTTTTCCTGTGTGGCATTTTCTTTAAAAAAAAAAAAAGATACACTGAGCTGAAACACAGAATGTGTATTTTTTTGGGTCTGAACCAAATCTTCTGAGATCCTATAAATGAAGACATTGATAGAGCATCTGAAGTGGTATCTGAAACCCTCACCTCCCTCATAATGTCCAAGGCAGCTTCTCTGTTTCTAAAGGAATAGTATTTCATTCAGAGGCTGCCCAGAGTTGGAACTGCATCATAGGTTTCTTATCCTTTCTGATATTTCATAAATACATTTGTATAAAGCAAGACTCCTTGCTCTGGACCCTGGGAGACCACAAAAAACAAAAAGAAAAATTAAGAGGCCATGATAATTGGATGCTTAAAGGAGTAACATACTTAAACTCCCAGCATAGGCTGGAGGCAAGAGAAGAAATAAAGCTGAAAATTGGTAGTGGTTTTCAACCAACATTTTTTCCAAAAACATTTTTTTGCATAAATAAGGGACATATGGTCCAGTTTTGTAATGCTAATAGCTGCCAGTCTCTCATATGTATATATTTTAAATCAACGATTAGCAACGAGTTAGAAAACTGGCTTCAAATTCTGATCAGTTCTCTCAGTATTAGTTAAAAAGAACATAAAGCAACACAAAAACCAGCCACTGGGGGTTAAAAATTGCACAATTAAACGTGAATGTCAATTATACTCTATACACACTGGTGTGCACACGTCCTTGAGATCGTTATGCAAAGATGAAACATTCCTGTTGAACCAACTTTCCTGTTACCCTAATTCTCATGAAAGGAAAACTGGCACGTGATTTTCTTCTTTACAGATAGGAAAAAGAAGCAAGAAGGCAAGGCTGAGATAGACGCTGCCCCGGGGCAGCGGTGGCATTTGGTTGTTTTGGTCTTTGTACCAGCAACTCCCATTCCCATAGCGCTCCGGCTCCTCAGGGCTACACTGTTTTTCTCGCAGTCAAGACCTGCAAGATGGATCCAGCTCCTCCAGCAGCGAGTGCCTTTTTGTGCCACTGTAAGAGCATAGCACTGCTATTGTCGGATGGGCTTTCAAAGCCCTTATAAATATACTTCATTAGGATATCCACACCGTTATTGTCCAGAGACTGCACGGCCTTTTCGATGTCCTTGGCTTTAAAAAGGAGATGAGAGCACCTTCAAGACAATGCTGCCTGCCCGGTCCTTCACAGCCTGACTCTTGGTGTTGATGGGAGGATTTTTCAGAGCTGCTTGGAGGGCAGCTGTCATGTTTCCTTGCCGCAGGCAGGAGTCCACCTGGCCCTCGTGGGGCCCCGCCTGCCCGTCGCCGCTGTCCTCCTTGTCCACGAACTTGTTCTCGTCGTACTAGTCCATGTCCACCTTCCGGAAGTGGGCGGACGACACGTGTTCTTCGACATCTAGGAGCCGCACCATGGTCAGGCCTTGTCTCTGCTCAGCCCCTGCCTCGGCAGGCCCAGCCCGGCTGGAACCCGCAGCCTGGTGCCGGGATTTTTTTTTTTTTTAACTGAAAAGCAGTTAAAGAGAGCCAGGCATGGTGGTGCACACTAGTAATCTCAGCATTTGGGAGAGTGAGACAGGAGGATGGCAGTTCATGGACAGCCTTAGCTACTACTTAGTGAGGCCCTTTGCAACTTAGTGAGACCCTGTTTCAAAATAAATAATAAAAAATAGAGCCGGGGGCCAGGCATGGTGGCTCATGCTTTTAATCCCAGCATTCAGGAGGTAGAGACAAGAGAATGGCAGTCCACGGACAGCCTCAGCTACTTAGCAAGGCCCTTTGCAACTCAGTGAGACCTGGTTTCAAAATAAAGAATACAAAATAGGGCAGGGGGTGTAGCTTGGAGGTCGAATGCCCCTGGGTTCCATCCCTAGACCCCCCCCCCACACACACACAAAAAAAAGACTAAAAATTGGCACCTGGGGGTATAGCTCAGAGGTAGAATGCTCCTGGGTTACATCCCCAGTACTGGAAGAAATAAAGAAATAAAGCTGGAGGTGTAGCTCGGAGGTAGAATCCCCCTGGATTCCATCCCCAGAACCACACACACATGCTGGGGTACAGCCCTAGCAAGAGTCGAGGTTCGTGTGTTGGTAAGGGGAAGCTGAGGTCGATGAGAGAAATCAGATTCAATCTTCTTCATTTTATTCAGGATTTGTTACAACTTTTATACTTTCTTTGTCGGCAGAAAAGCAAGGGCATAGCCATGCAAGCAGGATTACCAAGGATGGAAAAAGTTATTATTTACATACTTCAGGGCAGGGTGTCAGACATTTAAATAGTTACAGTATGTTTTGTCTCACTTTACAAGGCTGACTCAAACTTAATCTTGGCTCAGACTAAGTCAGTTTGAACTTAATCTCTGGCCCAATAACTTTATTCTTGGGAAAAAAATCTTTGCTGCCTGAGTCTCTCACAAGCCGTTGCCCATCAGTTTTAGTTATAATGTTTATACATAAAATTCCAGTTGTACATATTAATCCAAATAACCCTAAAATAATTTTTTTGAAGAAAGGAATGCTGGACATACTTCATGGGGGATCTACGCTGTTGCAGATCCCCTGATCGAGCTTTCTCAAGATCTGCATGAGATGCTGTAGCACGCTCGCGCGCACGTGTGCACACACACACACACATACACACACACACACACACACACACACCAGTTAAATAGAGCTTTAATTATGTTTGGAAAAAAAGATATAGCTGGAGGTATATCTTGAAGGTAGAATTCTCCTGGGTTCTATCCCCAGGACCGCAAAATAAAAAAAAAAAAAAGAAAGAAAATTAGTTAAATAAAGCTTTAATTATGTTTGGGAATCAAATTGATAATAAACTTCAAGTAACTGAGAAAATTTTTGTGGTAGGCTAAATATTAGCGTAACCTTTCCAAAGATGCCCATGTCCCGTTCTAATCCCTGGAACCAGTGAATGTGTTGCCTTACCTGGTAAATAGGAATTTGCAGATGTTATTAAATATCTTGAAACAGGGATATTCTTTTGTATTATCTCAGTGGTATGAATGTAAAGGTCCTTATAAAAGGGAGACAGGAGGATCAGAGGAAGTGGGTAAGAGTCAGAGTAGATCTGAAGATGCTAAGATGCTGGCTTTGAAGAGGGAGAAGGACCACAAACCAAGGAAGGAGACCTGCTAGAAGACAGAAAAGATAAGTAAATAAATTCTTCCCTGGAGCTTCCAAAAGGAACACAGGCTTCTGGTCACATTGATTGTAGCTATCTGAGATTGCTGATCCTAAGGACTGTAGACATAAATTTGTGTTGTTTTAAGCCAGTAAATCTGTAGCTTGTTATTGTAGCAATGGGAAGGAACACACTTTATAAACAGTTGATCCTACCCCTGACAAATCTAGGGCCAAATATCATCAGTTCTTGGAGGGGAGATGACAGTATGAGATTATTTTAATACTGACATCAGTTAAACCAGGTATTAGAGTTAAGAACAATTCTTGAAAAGTGTCCATTTAGTTTTCTTTCAATTAGTCCAATATATGAAAATCATGTTATAAACTGAAGTTTACTTTAAATCTTTTTTGGGGGGTTTAGGGATTTAATCTAAGGATTCTACCTCTGAGCTACACCTCCATTCCTTGTTTATTTTGGGATTGACTCTAAGGTCATTCTAACTTCAAGCTACACCTCCAGCCATTTTAGTTCTTATTTTGTGTTGCTAAATTGCCTAGACTTAGGACTTCTCCCTAAAGTTGCTGAGGCTTGCTTCTAACTTGTAACCTTCCTGTCTCAGCCTTCCAAGTACTGAGATCATAGGTGTGTGCCACTGAGCCCTGCTCATCGGTTTTTATTTTATTTATTTTATTATTTTATTTATTGTGGTACTGGGGATAGAACCCAGGAGTTTTCTACCTCTGGGCTACACGCCCAGAGCTATTTTATATTTTGTTTGGAAACAGGGTCTAAATTGCTGAGAGCCTAAGTAGCTGAGGCTGGCTTTGAACCTGCGCGATCCTCCTGTCTCACAGCCTCCCAAATGCTGGGATTACAAGTGCGCGGCACCACGTCGGGCTTTGATTGGCTTTTGAAGCTGTTTGGGTGGACGCCCGGGTCCGCAGCAGTACCGCCGCTGGCGGGGGCGGGGCCCGGGATGGGGGCGGGGCCCGCTGGTGGGGGCGGGGCCCGGGCGGAAGTGGCAGCGGCGGCGGCGCCGGCGGAACCATGCTGCCCCTGCGGCTGCTGGGTACTGTGCGCAGTGTGGTCTTTGATGGTGTGGAGACTGCGCTCTGCGGTGAGCTTGGTGCTTATGAAACGAGAGCGCCCGGCATCTCGGATACCAGGGCAGGGATGGCATGGATCTGGGTGCTCGCACCTTTAGTGGCGAGCGAGGCCCTTTACTCTTGGCATCGGAGTACGCAGCACCCGCTGCCTCCTTCAGATCTGGGCTGTCTGGGCCTGGGGTTGCTCAGGGGAACCGAGGAGAGTAAACGTGCGCCGGCGTGCTGGCATGGAAGGGCATTTGTAATGGTAGTGGTGTTTGTTTGGGCTGTGAAGGTCAGTTCGCGGAGCATTGGAGCCACAAGATGGCCAGTCCCAGCCTTGGAAGTTAGGCCCCGAGCATCGCTCAGAGCTTGATGAAACAAGCCATCCAGAATTATAACGCTGTCGGAACTAGAAAAAGTCCTCCTGATTTTATTCTTTACTTTGAGACAGGATCTAAGTTGCGGAGTGTCTCACTAAGTAGTTGAGGTTGGCCGTGAACCTGTTATCCTTCTGTCTCAGCCTCCCAAATATTGGAATTACAAGTGTGTGCCACCATGGCCGGCTAACCTGATGAGGAAGCAGAAGCAGAGAAGCGAAGGTGGACAGCTGAGGGCCCGGGACTAGAGCTGAGAGCAGGCCTCTAGTCCTGTTTATGTGCTTACATGCTGTCTGACCTTTAGCGTCAACTTTAATCTCTGGACAAAGCTGCAGGTGCCCAGCATAACACCACCCTCCCGTTCCTTTTTTCTTTGCACCTTGTTTCCTTTCACCTTTACTCAGCAGTCATTTATTGGACACCTAATCTGGCAGGCCTGGGGCTGGGGACATAGCCATTGTAGCTCAGTAGGCCATTTCTGAATCAGAAGTAAAGCTATGTAAATATTAAGCTATGTAAACAGCTTGGTCAGGTGAGACAGCTGTGGAAAGGACAAGGGATTCTGCTTGAGCTGGAGAAAATTAGAGAAAGGTGCCTTTTTCATTTAAAAACTTACGCTCTTGGGAGGCTGAGATAGGAGAATCTCGGGTTGGAAGTCAGCCTCAGCAAGGCAAGTTAGCTAGATGTTGTTTCCAAATAAAAAGTAAGGAGGGCATGGGGTTGTAGGTCAGAGGCAGAATGCCCCTGGTTTCCCCAGCAACACATACACACACACACCATATGCTAATATCACATTAGATTCTCATTAAAACAAACAAAAAAGCATAGCACAAGTCGCCCTCTATACATCTCTCCATCGCCATCACACTCTCCCCCCAGGTAAAGTTTCACCTAAGTTGCGGAGTGTCTCACTAAGTAGCTGAGGTTGGCCGTGAACCTGTTATCCTTCTGTCTCAGGCTCCCAAATACTGGAATTACAAGTGTGTAATCCTTCTAAACACATTTTGAGGAGTATACATACCTGAAGGTGCATAGGAAATACACTCTATATTAATGTGATTTGTACATACTTTTCTGTAATTCCGTTTCAGGTAATCATAAGCTTTTAAATGCTGCTGCATATATTCCATAGTATAGATATACTACATTTTATTTAACTGCTTATTGATGTACATTGTTTTCTAGTTTTTTGCTATTATATAAACAGTTTAGTAGTTATCATTGTACATGCTCCTTTGTCTATATGAACAAGTGTTTTACTAGAATAGATATCTAGAAGTGGAATTTTTAGACTAACGAGGAGGTGACAGTGACATTTAACTGGGTCTTAAAGGGAATGAGTGTTCTATGTAGAAGTGGGGCGGAAAGAAACTCCTTTCAGAAGGAAGAGGGTATGTAAATCCTGAAGGAAAAGCAGAAATAACTTACTGGATGTCTTGTACATACACTAATTATTTGTTGTTATTATTATTATTATTGCAGTGCTACGGATGGAACCCTGGGTATTCTACCTCCGAGCTATACCCCTAGCCCTATTTTTTTTTTTTAATTCTTTGTTTTGAAACAGGGTCTCACTGAGTTGCAAAGGGCCTAAGTAGCTGAGGCTGGCCACAAACCGCCATCCTCCTGTCTCAGCCTTCCAAATGCTGGGATTGCAAGCATGTGCCACCATGCCAGGCTTATTATTATTGTTGTTGTTGCCACCCTTATTATTATTGTTGATGGTGGTGTGCTTGTGTGTTACTGAGGATTGAACCCAGGGGAACTCTACCTCTGAGTTAGGTCCACAACATTGAAATCAATTTCAGCTGGGCGTGGTGGCACACGCTTGTAATCCCCGCGTTTGGGAGGCTGAGACAGGAGGATCGCACAGGTTCGAAGCCAGCCTCAGCTACTTAATGAGGCTCTCAGCAACTTAGTGAGACCCTGTTTCTAATAAAATATAAAATAGGTCTGGGAGTATAGCCTGGAGGTAGAAAGCCTCTGGGTTCCACCCCCAGTGCCACACACACACACACACACACACACACACACACACACAAATGAAATCAATTTCACTTCATGTTTAATACGTAGAACAAATATTGAAGTATTATTTCCCTCCATCCCAAGGAATTATTTACCTTTTTTAAAGTAGTCATTTTGTTATGAAATATGAATATTAACTTCATACACACACACATACACACGTACTAGGGATAGAACCTAGAGGCATTCTACCTCCAAGCTACACCCAATCCCAACTTTCTTATTTGGAAACAGGGTCTCACTAGGTTGATGAAAGTGTAAATTACTGAGGCTGGCTTTGAACCTGTGATCCTCCTGTCTCAGCCTCCCAGTACTGGGATTACAAGCATATGCCACCACACCCAGTCTATTTTACTTTAGAATTTTTCTTCCTCACTCCCTTTTTTTTTTTTTTGTATTTGCATTGAACTCAGTGACAATCTATCTCTGAACTATATCTGAACTATACACACAGCCCTTTTTTTTACTTTTTATTTTCAAAGAAGTTCTCGCTAAGCTGCTGAGGCTGGCCCTAAACTTAAGATCTTCTTGTCTCAGCTTCCCAAATTCTGGGATCACAGGCCATGTACCACCACGCCCATCTTTGGGTTTTCTTTTAAAAAAATAATTTTAGGTCTATAGAAAAGTTTTAAACATGAAACAGTTCCCTTTATTCTTCCCCAGCTTTCCCTAATGTAAACTTAATTGGAATAAATTAATATTTGTAAAATAATAACTAATCCACAGACCTCATTTAAATTTCACCCTTTTGCCGGGCATGGTGGCGCCGCTTGTAATCCCCGCGCTTGGGAGGCAGAGACAGGAGGATCACGCAGATTCGAAGCCAGCCTCGGCTACTTATTGAGGCTCTCCGCAATTCAGTGAGACCCTGTTTCCAAATAAAGAATAAAATATAGGGCTGGGGTGTAGCTCAGAGGTAGAATGCCCCTGGGTTCCATCTCCAGTACGATAAATAAATAAGTAAATAAATAAATAAAAATAAATAAATAAAATGTAAGGAACCCACATCTAGTATCTGGTTTACTATCTCTCCTTGCAAGGGGAAATGAAACTAAATATAACTTGGATTAGCATAAGATTTTAAAATAATTTACATAATCCAGATACCAAACACTGAAAGTATATTTCTAAGCTTCTGTCAATTAAAGGGCTTGGAGGGATTAGACTATAGACCTGGCAGAAGGCCCCATCAAGCACTCAGGGAAAAAGGATAGCTGGCTTCCTGTTGCTAGAAGTCAGGATGAGTGCCTAAGTGGAAAGGTTCTTTGTCTATACTCTGTTCAACACCTTTCACAAGTGTGGATTTTCTACATCAAGCAGTTCTCCAACTCTGGATATCAACTAGGTGCCTTACAACATATTTCTGAACTACACAGTTACTGAGAACACCACAGGTCAGGGGCTCAGTCCTGCAAAGAGCCCTCATTTCTGACACCAGTTGCAAGTCCAGGCTTCCCATAGTTCTGACCAACTGGCTATAAATGAAGGGTTCCCATGACCCTCTTCTCAGGTTGAATAATTTGCTAGAAAGGCTCAGGAAACACACATCTATTTATTTTACAGGATACAGGCAGACTGCCATATGTAAAGGTCCATATTATGGGGTCGGGAAGGGTCCCAAGTACAGGAGCTTCTCTCACCCCTAGAGTTGGGATGCACCATCCGCCCAGCACATGGTTGTACAAACCAACTGAGACATACTCCGAACTCCATACCTGATTTTATTTTCATCGTGTAAGAATAACTAACTAAACCAAATCTCTACTCCCACCCCACCCCCTGGAGGATGGGGCATAAAGTTCCAGGTGATCAGATCCATCCTGAAGCTGTAGCAAATCCTCTTATTTGAACAGAAGAATCTTTTTTTTTTTTTTTTATCATCCCATTAACTCCAAGGGATTTAGGAGATGTGTGTCAGGAACCAGGGTAAAAGGCCAAATATAAGAGCAGAAGACAATCCTAGCACTCCTCTCACTCAGGAAATTATGAGGGTTTCAGGAAGAGAGAAAATTTGTCATTTTGTTACAATACAAAATAAATGCATAGTTTATTTTTTTATTTTTTGTGGGTCTGGGGATGGAACCCAGGGGCATTTGACCTCTGAGCTACACCCCCTGCCCTATTTTTTTATTCTTTAATTTGAAACCGGGTCTCACTGAGTTGCAGAGGGCCTCACTAAGTAGCTGAGGCTGTCCGCGAACTGTGATCCTCCAGGTCTCAGCCTCCCGAATGCTGGGATTACAAGCATGCACCACCACGCCCGGCTCTAAACGCATAGTTTATAGACTAAAAAGATGACTGAAACCAAGGGGAAAACTCTTAACCTACTCTTTCCACCTGTTAATAGTAATGTCATTTAAATGAGCCGGGCGTGGTGGCTCATGCTTGTAATCCCCGCACTTAGGAGGCTGAGACAGGAGGATCGCACAGGTTCGAAGCCAGCCTCAGCTACTTAGTGAGGCTCTCAGCAACTTAGTGAGACCATTTCCAAATAAAATATAAAATAGGTCTGGGAGTATAGCCTGGAGGTAGAAAGCCTCTGGGTTCCACCCCCAGTGCCACCAAAAAACTAAAAATAAAATTACATAAATGGTTTTATTTTTTTCCAGGTTTGAACTCGATAAAGGGTAACTGCCGCAATTTTTGTACTGCTATTTCTAATGCTGTTACTTATAAAGAACTAAAGAACCTGCTGAATTCTAAGAATATTATGTTAATTGATGTTAGAGAGACATGGGAAATTCTTGAATCTGGAAAAATCCCAGGGTCTATCAATATACCATGTAAGTGACATTGGTCTACAAAATGACTAAGAAATAACTCAGTAACTCACTGGATCTAAAACTTCAATTGTTGGCCTTTTCTTTCAGTGGATGAAGTAAGTGAAGCTCTACAGATGAACGCAAGAGACTTCAAAGAGAAGTACCATGAAGCGAAGCCATCCAAATCTGACAGTCTAGTGTTTTCCTGTTTAGCTGGAGTGCGAAGCAAGAAGGCCCTGGACACAGCAATATCTTTGGGATTTAACAGGTGTGTAGAGGAAATAAAAATGGACTAAAAATGTATACTGCAGTGTTCCATAACCATTTATTTAAAGAGACATTTTGGGAGCTGGGGATATATACGCTAGCCCTGGATTCAACCTATCACATTGGCTAAAAATAAAAATAAACATACATTTTAATTGATCTATTTAAGAATTTCCTAAGCCAGGTGTGGTGGCGCACGCTTGTAATCCCCGCGCTTGGGAGGCTGAGACAGGAGGATTGCACGGGTTTGAAGCCAGCCTCAGCTACTTAGTGAGGCTCTCAGTAGCTTAGTGAGACCCTGTTTCCGAATAAAATATAAAAAAGGTCTGGGAGTATAGCCTGGAGGTAGAAAGCTTCTGGGTTCCACCCCCAGTACCACCAAAAAAAAAAAAAAAAAGAATTCCCTGGGGAATGGGCATGGAGATCAGTAGTAGAGCACATGTACACAATGTGGAAGGCCCTGGGTTTGATTACACAGCACATTAAAAAAAAAAAAAAAAATCAAGCTGGGCATGGTGGCGCACGCTTGTAATCCCAGCATTCAGGAAGCTGAGACAGGAAGATCACAGTTCTTGGACAGCCTCAGCTACTTAGTGAGGTCCTCTGCAACTTAGTGAGACCCTGTGTCAAAATAAAGAATAAAAAATAGGGCTGGGAGTATAGCTCGGAGGTCAGATGACCCTGGGTTCCATCCCCAGCACCCCCGCCCCACACACAAAAACATCTTACAATTAAGAGAGGCAGGAGAGCAGGATTAAGAGCCTCCATCTTTTCATCATCCTACTTGAAAGCAACCTAATCTTTAAAACAAGTTTAGAATCTAAATAGTATGGTGAGTATATCCCTAAAGTTCCTGTCAGCCTTGTTATAAAACAGGAGAAATTTTTTTTTTTTTCTTTTTGGTGGTACTTGGGATGGAACCCAGGGGCCTTCTACCTCTGGGCTACACTCCCAGACCTATTTTATATTGAAACAGGATTTCTTAAGCCAGCAGAGGCTGGCTTCGAACCTGCGCAATCCTCCTCTCAGCCTTCAGAGAGCGGGGATTACCAATGTGTGCCACCACGCCCGGCCTGGAGAAAATGTTTAAAGCACTAACTATCTGCTGTGTGTTTTCAGTGCTCAGCACTATGCTGGAGGATGGAAAGAATGGGTCACCTATGAATTTCCAGAGAAGAAACAAGAGAACTGAATTTTGGGATCTAGGTTGGCTCTTTCCTTGTGCATGTGTTGCTTAAGCTGATGCAATGAGCAAATGAAAAATCCAGCACCGCTGGCACCAATGATGAATTCTAGGGGAATCTGTAAGTCAACTATACGTCCCATCATTTTCTCATGTGTAAACTAAGAATATTAACCCTCCCCTCCTTTTAAAAAGTAAGGTAATGTAAAAATGACTTGCCATAGGAATGAGTTTGGTTATAGAAATTAACTTTGAAGTAGTTCAGTATAGTTTAACAGTATTCCAAAACACAGTGACTTTTATGTATGGCTGTTCGTTGTATATAGCTTCTATTAATAAAAGAGGCTACTCTTACCACCCAGTAAACAATATTGTTCATTGTCTATATGGACCACAATTTATTAGTGGAAAAACAGGATATCATCACCATTACTTTTCAGTGCTACAAGTTTCTTTGTGAATAAGAATAAAGAGAGAAAAGAGAAAAGGAAATTCTAATAAGACATTATAATGGTAGTCTAGATCTCAGTGGGTATAATAGTTCCTACTTCATAATATAGTACCAAACATTGTATCAGATAATAGATGTAAAACATTTAAACTTCAGTCAGTAATACCATTACTGTGTGAATCTGTACCATATGACAGGTTTATAGGCACTGCTATTTAGGTTGCTGTTTGTATTCATTTTACATTAATGGGTAAGGAAGATAGGTGAACTTCCAACTAAACATCTAGTGACAGAAATGGCAGTGAGACCCCTAGGAAAGGAAGATTCCGGACAACTGAAACTCTGGATATTGAACAGAATCTCCTCACCCTCATTTGCCTCCAAGACCTAGTACAGCTCAGTCTGTACCACCTAAGATAGAAACCTGCAAGATACCTCTCAGGAAAAATGGATCCATTCTAAAGGAAAACCTTCAGAAAATGATGTTGAATGTGAGAAGGTGGCCAATAAAAACGTCTTGTTGCTCACTTACCTTACAATGAAGCCCACCACTAAAAAGTTTTACCCATGCACAGAGACCTTCCAATTATCATTCATCATTCTTCTCAAATATAAAGAATCCCCACACAAAAGTTAAGATTCTTCTTTGAAAGTGTAAAGAAAATCAAATAAGGCCTAAATTAATATCCTTGGAATAACAAGAACACATTACACAAAGTATAAATAAGATGCTACTTGAAAGATATGAGTGGGTTTTAGTGGTGCATGCCTATAATTCCAGAACTTGAGAGACTGAGAAAGGAGGGATGTAGGTGTGAGGACAGCCTCAGCAAGGTAATTCGACTCTCAACAACCTAGCAAGACCATTTTTGTTTTTTTGTGGTACTGGAGATGGAATCCAGGGGCTTTCTACCCCCAGGCTACACTCCTAGACCTATTTTATATTTGGTAACACGGTCTCACTAAGTTGCTGAGACCCTAAGTAGTTGAGGCTGGCTTTGAACCTGCACAATCCTCCTGCCTCAGCCTCCCAAGTGCTGGAGTTAGAAGCACGGGCCACCATACCTGGCTAAGACCTGTTTTAAAACAAGATTTTTAGAAAAGGGCTAGGGTTGTAGTTCAGAGGTAGCTCCTGAGTTCTATCCCAGTGTGTGTGTGTGTGTGTGTGTGTGTGTGTGTGTATCACACTCATGCACACATGACTTAGATTCCCCATATATTGCATAATTATAAAGAGAAAAGAGGAAAAGTGCAAATATGATCAACTTGATGACAGCAGTGGTACTTGGCTTAGAAATCAGCCTGTCTAGACTGGATGAAGGACTCAAGAAAAATGTTTTGCCAGGTATGGTGGTGCATGCCTGTAATCTAGTATTTGGGAGGCTGAGACAGAAGGATGACAGATTCATGGTCAAACTCAGCAATTTTGTGATGCTCTCTGCAACTTAGACCTGTTTGAAAATAAAATAAAAAAATAGGGCTGGGGGTGTAGCTTAGAGGTAGAATGCTTCTGGGTTCAATCCTCATTCACATACACACACACACACGCACGCACACGCGTGCACACACACACACACAAAGATGAAGAGGAAGAGGAGGAGGAGGAGAAGGAATGAGAAGGGAAAAGGTCTCCCTGTGAGTGATTTTAGAAAATGAGTGATGACAAATAATTCTGGGATGAATTAACAAAAAATATAAAGCAAATAAAATATATTACAATCAACATACTTGTTAGCTCTAGAAAAAAATGTTTTAAAAGGAATGAAATCGGAGCAATGCTGAAGATACTATCTATGTAAGCATAATATGTATTAAATAAGAACTTAACAAAATTGTAAAGTTAAAGAGTGATGACACAAGTCCCAGTGCAGATCCAGGTTGAAGAAGGGCAAGAAGAGGGAAAGATATGGGAGAAACCAAAATCTTTATCTTCCACAGAAAGATGATAGTAGATAATATTTACAATTGAAAAAATAAAAAAGAAAGAGGAAGGTTGCAGAGGGGGCAATATGGTGAACTACTTAGAGCTCAGATGCCCAGGCTCTAAGAATTCTAATTGAATCCTAACCTCATACTTTATCTGTGATTTTAAAGTTTCCTTCCCTCCCTCCATTCCTTCCTTTCTTTTGGTACTATGGCTTGAACTCAGATGCATTCTCCCTTGAAAATAATCCTATTTTACTTTTTATTTTGAAACAGGGTGTTACTAAATTGCTGAGGACCTTGCTAGTTGCTGAGGCTGTCCTTGAACTTGCGATACTCCTGTCTTGAACTTCCAAGTACTGAGATTACCATGCCCAGCTAGCTTTTTATTTCTGAGTTTCTTCATCTCTAAAGTAACACTGCTCTGAGAATTTAATAAGTACAGAGCGCCTACAATGTAATTGGCATACAGTTAAGTGCTCAAATAAAACAAATGTCAAGACTAAAAGCTTGATGCTTGGAAATGTGAAAGTAAACAGCAAAGAAATGGCTAAAAGTTAAAAGAAAGAATTGGGAATGAGAAGAGGTAGATGAAATGGGCCAGGGACCTAACAGTTTCTTTATGTTTCAGTAGCACTGTCTAATACAAGCCATATGTGGTTTTAAATATTCTTACATTTAAAAAATTAAAAGAAACAGGTATAATTAATTTTAATGTTTTATTTAATCCTAAATATCCAAAATATTATAATTTAAAACATGTAATCTAGCCGGGTGTGGTGGCATACACTCGTAATCTCAGCCCTTGGGAGGCTGAGACAGGAGGATTGCACATGTTCAAAGCTAGCCTCAGCTACTTAGTGAGGCTCTCAGCAACTTAGTGAGACCCTGTTTCCAAATAAAATATAAAATAGGTCTGGGAGTATAGCCTGGAGGTAGAAAACCCCCTTGGTTCCATAAAAAACAAACAAACATGTAATCTTTATAAACAAATTCTTGAGATTTTTACATTTTTTTGTACTAAGTATTTGAAATCCAACATGTATTTTTATATTTACAACATCTCAATATAGTACCAGGGATGGAACTCAGGGGCATTGTACCTCCGAGCTACACCCCCAGCCCTAATTTTTTGTCTTTTTTTTTTTTTTCTATTTTTAAATTTTTTGGTGGTACTGGGGTTTCTGGAAACCTACCTCCAGGCTACACTCCCAGACCTATTTTATACTTTTTTAAAATTTGGGAACAGGATCTATTAAGCCAGTGTGACTGGCTTCGAACCTGCACGATCCTCCTGTCTCCACCTCCCAAGCGTGGGGATTACAAGCGTGAGCCACCATTCCCGCCATTTTTTATTCTTTTTATTTTTTGAAACAGAGTCTCACTGAGTTGCAAAGGGCCTCGCTAAGTAGCTGAGGCTGTCCGTAAACTGTGATCCTCCAGTCTATGCCTCCCGAATGCTGGGATTACAAGTGTGTGCCACCACTCCTGGCTCTAGCCACATTTTAAATGTTCAATAGCCACAAGGGGCTAGTGGCTTTCATACTGGACAGTGTAGCCAATAATTCTTTAGAATACATATCTTCAGTGGTTGACAAGTTACAGGAATCACTATATGCCTCCTGATGAAAGACTACCACCTTTTACAGGAGTCTACCTGCAAAAAAAGGACCTAAATGTGATGAAGCCTTTAGATTCAACTGCCAATATACAGAAAACACAAAGGAGAAAAGAACAATGCATATCAAGGATGCAATCAGTAAAGTTCAGATCACAGCAAACTCTCAGTAGATAACCAAACCAAAAAAGGAATTTTTTTTTTACAAATAAAGAACCCATGAATTAAAATAGTTTAAGGGATTTATTAATGAGTTGTAATGTGTACTCCTTACTTAAATCTTGATTAAGTCGAGTGTGGTGGTGCACACTTGTAATCACAGCATTTGGGAGGCTGAGACAGGAGGATTGTGGTTTGCAGACAACCTCAGCTACTAGTGAGGCCTTTTGCAACTCAGTGAGACCCTGTTTCAAAATAAAGAATAAAAAATTGGGCTGGGGGTGTAGCTCGGAGGTAGAATGCCCCTGGGTTCCATCCCCAATACCGCAGGGGGAGAAAAAAAAAATTGATTAGAACTAGTTAACAATTTTATGATATTTATAACACCTTGGAATGGTGGTGCACACTTGTAATCCCAGTACTTGGAAGGTTGCAACAGGAGGATCAGAGGCTCTAGGCCAGCCTCGAAAATTTAGTGAGACCTTGTTTCAAATAAAAAAATACAATAGGGCTGGGAGTGTAGCTCAGAGGTAGAACGCCCCTGGGTTTTATTGCCATTAACACACACATACACACACACACACACACACACACACACACACACACACAATTAAAAATCGGAACTGAATATTTGATAATTAAGAATTTTTTTTACCAACTCTTAGGCACACTTGTAGTTTTTTAAATAGCCATTATCTCTTAGGAGTATGTACTAAAATATAGGTGAAATGATACACTGCCTGAGATTTGCTTCAAAATAATATGTAAGTTGGGGGTAGAGGAGTGAGAGTTCAGATACAATGACACTGACTGTGAAGTGATAACTGCTGAAGCTGGATGGCAGGTACATGGATACTTACTAGGCTGCTTTACCCACTCTTACATGTTGCTTTCAATTGTTCACAGTAAGATAAGGCACTCAGCTACTTAGGGAAGCCCTTTGCAACTCAGTGAGACCCTGTTTCAAAATAAAGAATTAAAAAAAAAAAAAAAAAGGGCTGGCTGGGGGTGTAGCTCGGAGGTAGAATGCTCCTGATTTCCATTCCCAGTACCAAAAACAAACAAACAAAACAAAACAAAAAAAACCAGGCGTGGTGGCACACACTTGTAATCCCAGCTTTCGGGAGGCTGAGACAGGAGGATTGTGGTTCACAGCCAGCCTCAGCTACTTGGTGAGGCTCTCTGCAACTTAGTGAGACCCTGTTTCAAAATAAAAATTAAATAATAGGGATGGGAGTGTAGCTTGGAAGAATGCCCTGGGTTCCATTCCCAGTACTGCATTAAAAAACAAAACAAAACAACAACAAAAAAACTACAAGACATATATTAAGCTACAAAATAAAATTAGCGAGGCATGGTGGCGTACGCTTGTAATCCCAGCATTCAGGAGGCTGAGACAGGAGGATCGCAGTTCGCGGACAGCCTCAGCTACTGAGTGAGGCCCTCTGCAACTCAGTGAGACCCTGTTTCAAAATAAAGAATTAAAAAAAAAAAAATAGGGCAGGGGGTGTAGCTCGGAGGTTGAATGCCCCTGGCTTCCATCTCCAAACCCGCAATAAATAAGTAAATAAATAATAAAATTAAAAAGCAAAGATAGGCTCAAAGGAAAAACTTAAGAGTTAATGATTGTGATAATCACTCTGCCCATTCAATCCAAGCCCAACACTAGAACCTCAGTTCTTTCAGACCTGAGGAGAGTTTGTTTTATTTCTTACATTATCGTAAGCTTAGGAGACTCATGTTGGTCACTACTAATGATTTTACAGTCTCCAATTCCAGTTCATCTGATACTCTCCGTAAGGAAGCAGCACATCTATATTTCAAGGCTGTTTATAAACCACTTAAAGATTACTCCACTAACAAAGTAGAAAAAGTTTTAATTTGATATTTATCTAAAGAATTCTCAGAAAACACATACAGAAAATTCAAATT
Source organism: Muscardinus avellanarius (assembly GCF_963383645.1). NCBI lineage: Eukaryota > Metazoa > Chordata > Mammalia > Rodentia > Gliridae > Muscardinus > Muscardinus avellanarius. The sequence goes on from NC_137794.1 coordinate 54,038,021, forward strand.
GAGGAATTCAAGACATTAGTCAATAAAGCTGAAGAACTTACTTTTATTCTTGCAGTCTTATACTAGGAAGTCGACATTTAATAATTCATTGTTCACAACTGATTTATAGAAAATTGTAATCCTAAAATTGTACATTAATGTCCTATGACTCCAAGTTTTACCACTCTCCTTCAAGTCTGAAGAAAATGATTAGTTTACTAAGTTTAACAGACAGCACAATCCCACTGACACTCACATGAGAATTAAGAATAGCCAGTATCAAACTGGCCTGAAACCTGATTGTGTTCCTTGTTCAGGTTACCTACATTAAATTTAAAAGACACAAAATTAAACTAGGGTGTGTATGTCTTATTAAAAAAAAACACAAGCTTTTCAATGCAGATTAAAAAATTAACATTAAAATTTTTACCAAATTTTAACATTATGACGTTTTATCCAATTATACTTTCAAAATACCTGGTTAATTGTGAATTACAAATAACGTCATGTAGGATTTTTTTGTTTGCCCAGCATTTCAAAATGATTACAAAATTAATATAACTTTTAAAAATGTTAAAGAATGCTATACATATTGCACTTTTCTGGTAGGCTGGGCTAGTATCTTCCATGACAAGATACCAAAACTACTGAATAAAATACATTTTAAAATCAATACGTACTTGATTAATTTCCCTGAAATCATCAACATCATTATCAAAATCTTCCTAGATTTTGTAAGATTTGATTCCTTAAATATAGTTTTCATGCTTAACTTAAAAAGTTCCTCATATATTGATTTGTTATGTCCTTTTCTTGGTCCCTCAATGACCAAAGAGAATTTAAAACAAATTACATTTCATATTTCCTGGCTTAATAAAAAGCTACAATTTCTATTACCCAAATTAAGAAATAATATAATCAAAAGACATTAAACTTGAAATGTCTATGTCTGTCTGTCTGTTGGTCCCCATAGAACCTTCCCAAACCTTTATACTGGAAAGATTTAATCAATTATGTATGAGAATTAAATTTGGTAAAGAAAAACTTATTTTGCAAAAATAAAATCACTTCCCAATAGGCTTGACAGAAACAAGCTATTCATTTTCAATTGTGTTCCACTGAAGACATTACTGAACTCTGTCCAATGGTTTATTTCCAAGTGGTCCACTATGGATTTCTTCGGAATGTTTTTAAGATTGGCTGTAGCTAGAGTTCTGACTTCCATTTGGACCCTGCTCTCCTTCACTGTTCAGATGGGGAAGAAAGAGATTTTATACCAATTAAAAGATTCGTTTTCAACACCCTGATAAGCCTACTCATTTCTCAAAGTTCATTATTCTCTACAAAACAAAAGACATTACTGATTATAAGACACAGATGTAGAAAATTAAAATCCAGAAGACTAACATTTAATTTTAAGTTTTTATTCTTATTTAACTTTGTGCTCTCACACATAACAAGCAGTATGGAAGTTAGTGTCCATATACACTCAAAAGACTTAAATTAGGGTATAGGATATCATTGTTATTACAGGTATCACTCAACATAGAGATCACAGCTTATTCTGAATAAATTTCCTATGAAATTAAATCTTACATATGAAACCCTATTCCTACTATTTAGGAAAATCAAGTATTCTTTCAAAAACCAACTGTTCTTCCAAAAACCTATTGTCCAATGGTATAATAAAAGTATATGTAATATAACAAACCTTTATAAGTCAGAAAAAAATGGTAATTTTCTGAAAAATGCTGAATATTCAAAATAAAAATAACTAAAGCTGAAAATACCAGTAACTGTGGCAATAGGGTTATTGCCTTATCTTGTCCACCATCATCTTGAAGCTTCAGGCCCTGCCACTAGTGGAGAATCACTCAGGGAATTTCTGCAAAAAAATGCATCCAAAGGTAGCTGTTTGAATGACTGCCTTAAACAGCTCCTTTTTATAAGCATCACTTTTCCCCAAACTGCAACATTAACTTAATCAATAGTGATCTATATCTTAATTTTTATAAATTCATTATCTTTCTAGAGAAATTAAGATAGGCAGCATTTATTTTACTTCTCACCTTTTTCCCTTACCTCACATGGTCTGATACATAAGTAAGGGGTGAGGACCACTGAACTAAATGGACAGATCCCATTTCAAACAACAAACATCTTAGCACAGATGATTCAATATTTAACAAAACAATGTTAGTTGTGTGTTGTGGATCATAGGGTCATTCAAAAACCAAAGTTCTTAATCTTTACCATATCAGATCATTAAAAGTTTTGAAAACTGCTACTGAAATTCATAAAATAGGGTAACAACCAGTATGTGTTTGCAAGTGAGAGGGATGGCAGTCAAATCAACTACAGAATTCCTTATCCTTGAATAGATAAACTTGCCTAATATTAAACTTGCCTAATTGTAGTATTTAAATGTATGTATAATATAGGGCTATATGTTGAGGGATACCTGTAATAGACCCCCACTGCATTAGGAAAAGTTACTAAAGATGATATTAGTTTTTTTTTAATGAGACAATCTTACTCTATCAAGTCATAATGTAAAAAATTAACATGAATCATGAAGTTTTAAGAAAAAGATACAACATATGTGATAAATGAGTCTAATATATACTTAAATCAATAATTAAAAATCTACAAAGTACCTGTTTGGTGGTGGTTTTGGTTTAGGCATCTTACTAAGAATAGTGGCCATCTCTTTTCTCTCATCAAAATTCTTCCACTGCTCATATAGTTTCAAAATAACCCTGATTATTTCCAAAATCTAAAAGAAAGTATTTGAAAAGTTCTAAGTGGCAAAACAAGCAACATTTAATAAACAAAAAATACATATCACATACGAGTATCCTTCAGAAAGCAGTAAAAAGATGAGTCTCTGTCTTTTGAGAATTCAGGTTAAATTGGACAATCTTAACAAAATTGAAAGTATTTTTTTTTCTCTCTATGCTGCTATTTAGGCTTTCCCCCCTAGCTTCTTATGTTTTAACACATATGCACTATCCTTATCTAGTTGGTTTCCTCCTGTCTGGGACCTCTTAAATTAAACAAAATAACGAGGTACAAAATTAAAGGTTCCAATCATGAAGGGATATGCCACTATCCCTTTATACACCTCTAACATTGTTTTAAACAATTTAAGGGGAGGTAGTGTATGTAAGACATTATTTTGGATTCTCTGTTAATTACTCTACAACCAAGTTAAGGTAATCAAAAACTGGCAGCTATAATCTGTAATATCCAGTTTCCAAACTAACCCTTTCTTCTCTACCTGATTAGACCTAACCTTGGGTTCATTTTGATACACTTAACATTTGAGTAGAAAATGTAAAAAAGAGGGTAAACACCACTTTGCTGGTGAAAGGATAAGGATGTTACAGAAATTCACTGTAGCATTTAGTGGTTACTAGGTAACTTTTTTTTTTTTTGGTGGTCCTGGGGCTTCTGGAAGCCCTTCTACCTCCGGGCTACACTCCCAGACCTATTTTTACATTTTTATTTGGAAACAGGGTCTCTTAAGCCAGCGCGTGCAGCTGGCTTCTAACCTGCGCGATCCTCCTGTCTCCGCCTCCCAAGCGCGGGGATTACAAGCGTGCGCCACCACGCCTGGCTTACTAGGTAACTTTTAAAGTAATCCTGGAAGTTAGAGACTACCTTACAACCTACCAAACCAAAAATTTTACCATTCTGTTTAAATATGAGACAAATTTAAATAATAAAATTCTTGTCATCAAGTATGCAGCTAGCCTCAGCTACTTAGTGAGGTCCTCGGCAACTCAGTGAGACCCTGTTTCAAAATAAAGAATAAAAATAGGGCTGGGGGCGTAGCATGGAGGTAGAATACCCCTGGGTTCAATCCTTAGTACCGCAATAAAGTAAATAAATAAGTAAGTAGATAAATAAATAAATAGAAAGAGGGTCTCACTATGTTGCTCACGCTGGCCTTGAACCTGTGAACTTCCTATCTCAGCCTCCCAAGTACCTATTACAAGCATGCACTACCACACCCAACTTTGTTTCTTCATATTTTTTGTTTGATTTTGGGTGTTTCTTATTCTGTGTGTGGTATTGTGTTTTTTATTCTGTGTGTGGATTCAACCCAGGTGCATGCTACCTCTGAGATACACCCCAGCCCTATTTTATTGTTTTACTTGAAACAGGTTGCTGAGAGTCTTGCTATGTTGTCCAAGCTATCCTCGAACTTGTAATCCTCCAGGCTGTCTTTCAAGTACTGAGATTACAAGGGTGTACCACCACACCCAGCTAATTCATTATTTTTTTAAAACAATAATCTTCTTACCCTGATAGGCATAAGATTTCAGGCTGATAAGTAAATAAAACATGAATTTTATTTTATTTTTGATACCTGGGGTTGAATCCAGGGGTGTTTTACCTCTGAGCCATACCCTACTTTACTTTTACTTTGAAATAAGTTCTCACTAAATTACTGAGGATCTCAATACATTTCTGAGTCTACCTTTGATCCTTCAGTCTCGGTCTCCCAAGTTATGGAACTAGAGGTATGCACCGTCACAATCTGGCAACACAAATTTTGAAATGTTCAAGTTTATAGAATTTTAAAGAGTACCTTCTCCATATCCACAGAAAGCTCAGCAAACCATTGTCTGGCATCTTTCTGTTGTACAACACAGGCTACATGAAGGCAAGCTGAAAAGAAAATGAAGGACAACTGCTCATGTTTAACTGCAAACATAGTCTTAGAACTAAAGATTCTCATAAATGTCATAAATATTTTCTAATACTAGCTTAAAAACTTTTATAACTACAACTTAATAATTGGCACTGACCATCTCAACAATTTAATCTGAGACAGGAAAAAATTATTAGACTGCATAAAGATTCTTGACATCTGTCCCTTACTGGGTATTAATTATGGTGCAAGATGCTTTGAAAGGGTGATATCAGGGAGGGTAGAAAAAAAAAAATCCAATGAGACTGAAACAGAAAAGCAATCTCTGAACAGCAGTACAAAGCAGTCAAACTGCATCCAGCCAATCAATACACTTAAGTTTTAACAATGTTGATTATATTATGACATGTAAATTAAGAGCGATATTATCTCTACTTTTTGCTTTTTTAAGTTATTAGCACATCAAATTATGGGATAACTGAGCACACTGGTGCAAAATTCAGTGTTGTAATAAGAGGTTAGAAAAAAAGTAACACATTATATAAAATTACATTATGTACAAGTGAAACTAAAAAAAGACAGTAAGAGAACCCAAAGACAATAACCCACATCACAATTTTGCCTCAAACAATTTCTACTGAATATCCTGGCTACCCTAACCCCACCCAAGCTTGTTAAAAGTCATATTCCCTGGTCTGGTTATCCATATATCTTTGCCAAGGATAAGAGAACAGGCAAACTCAAGCAGATGATGATGCAGCTAAGTGGTAGAGCACTTTCATACAGCATGCATGAGCCCTAGGTCCCATCCCCAGCAACACAAAAAAGAACAAACAAGAGAACCACCACTCAAATGTGAACTGATATACGTGATGTCGCAGGTTAAATTAAGCTAGAGTAGGACTTAGTCTAGAAGGGACTGAGTTGCCAAATAATTGAAATAAAAACAGGTACTTATAAAGAATAAAAAATAGGGCTGGGGGTGTAGCTCAGAGGTAGAATGACCCTGGGTTCCATCCTCAGTACTACAAAATAAAAGAAACAGAGATGACAGTCTAAATTGAGATGACATTAGGAAGGTGAGGAGGTGGGATGACATTAAAGAGGTGATGTCTGAGCCAAGTTGAGGAAAAGCAGAGAATAGCATATATATAAATAGTAAAATGAAGGTACAGATTTTACATAGCAACTAGGGGAAGCACTAGAAAGTTTGTTTAGGAAATATATTCTGCACTTTATTTTTATTTATTTTTGTGTGGTACTGGGGATTGAATTTAGGGGCATTCTCCCTCTGAGCTACATCCCCAGCCCTATTTTAAACAGGGTCTTGATAGGTTGATTAGAGTATCACTACTTGCTGAGGCTGGATGTGAACCTGCAATCTTTCTGTTTACGCCTCCCAAGTACTGGGATTGCAGGCATGTGCCCTGGCACTCGACTCATATTCTGCATTTTTTTTTTTTTTTTTGGTGGTACTAGGGGTGGAACTCAGAGGCTTTCTACCTCCAGGCTACACTCCCAGACCTATTTTATATTTTATTTGGAAACAGGGTCTCACTAAGCAGCCGAGGCTGGCTTCGAACCTGTGCGATCCTCCTGTCTCAGCCTCCCAAGCGCAGGGATTACAAGCGTGAGCCACCACGCCCGGCTTATATTCTGCATTTTGTTTGTTTGTTTGTTTTTGTGGTACTGGGGTGGAACCCAGGGGCTTTTCTACTTCCGGGCTATTCTCCCAGACCTATATTATATTTTATTTGGAAACAGGGTCTCACTAAGTTGCTGAGAGCCTCACTAAGTAGCTGAGGCTGGCTTTGAATCTGCGCGATCCTCCTGTCTCAACCTCCCAAGCGCTGGGATTACAAGTGTGCACCACCACGCCTGGCCCATATTCTGTATTTTAAAAAGCTTATTTCAGCTCACGGTTTTTCAGCCTTAGTATTATAGTCATTTTTTGGCTGTGTAATTCTTTGAAACTGTCTTGTGCATACTAGAACATTTAGCAGCATCCCTGTCTTCTCCCCGCTAGATGCCAATAGCAACCCACCCCAGTGTGACAAATGAAACGATCTCCAAGCATTGCCAAATGTTCTCTGAAGGTGAAATTATCCTTCACTGAGAACCACTGTTAACCTACCTGAACAGTACAGAGGACAAATTGGCTCTCTTATCTCTAAGCACAGGCATGCTTGAGACCAAGCAGCCATTTAGGAGGCTGCTATGGTAAACTGGTTAAAAAGGAGAAGATCGCTATGAGATTACAAAAGAGATAAGACAATTGAAGGAAGGTACAAAAGATACTGACAATCAGCTATACATGGCTACTGAAGGAGATCGATGAACCTAACTGCTGGGTTCCCAACCAAGGTAACTACTTAGTGTTATTCACCAAGCTAGCAAAGACATTAAATGAAAGAGCATACTTTGGAACAAGGTGATGAGCTCCTGATCATGAGGTATGAGGTGTCAATGGGATGTCAAATGGAGCTATGTAAGAGGGTAATGAATATAAAGAACTGCTCATGAGCAAGATCTTGGCAAAGAAATTTAAGTGCTTCAGCATGTAAGAGACTATAGAAGTCATGGGCCTTACTGAGAATACCTAGGAAGAACAAAAACCTTACGGATGTTGTCAGACATTCCCTCCTTCCTACCTATACATATCACAGCACGTCTTCCCATGAACCCAGATGCCACATCAGAATGCCTCTAAATACAGTGCTGTATAAGAAACACCAAATGCTATAGAAATAGAATCTCTTGGTCATCCCTGGATATAAAAACATCAATATTTAGGAATACTTGAAAAAAGAAAAACTAATAAAATGTAAGTTTCAACTAGCAAAAAATAAAAATTAAAAAAAAAGGGGGAAAATTGAGAGGATGGAGCCATGGAAATCAATAGAAGAAAAAGGAACAAAAATCAATAAATGCCTAGGATATAATAGGCATTGCTTGGTGCTCCATAAGCTATCCATCCTCTTCCCCTTTTTACAATTAAGGAGACAAACTCAAGAAGGTTAAGTGATTTCCCCACAATTATAAAGCAAGCAAATTTAAACTTAGTACAAATTCTAAAGACGGTTTTAACACACTCCTTCACTGCTTTCCAGAGAGGGAAATGAAAGCTAATTTCTCCTTCACCCCAAGACAGTCAGGACCATAGATGCTCCTTTACCTCAACCTCTGAGTACTTAAATGGGCCCAGGAAATGAAGGTAAGGGCCAGTTGTTTTTATAAGACACACAACTAAGAGTAGCATGCTTAGTTCTGACCTTTTCTCTCTAAGCAAAAAATTTCAATGTAGATACTGATTAAATTATTTTAAATGATTTAAAAACAAAAAACTTACCAAAAAAGGGGGTGGGGAAACAATAATCCTGATTTGTGACAGTTGCAGTTCATATAATTGAAAGTTCACATGCAAGGATTAGTCTATTACTTCATGAAACATAAAAACATAAAGTAGAGGGGTGAAATTTACTTTAGGATGACCTAAATAGGTTTATAACAATTTAACTAATAAAGGCACACCATGCTTACATACCTAAAGCTATCATGAAAGGAGGATACAGCAGGCAAAGATCCGTTCTGTAGGTATCATTCACTATCCTCCTATAGAAATGTAAATCATGTTATTACTGAAAGCAGAACTACTTCATCTCATTGTACATTTTCTCTCACAGAGGACTAGATTTCCCATCTTTGTACACATTTCTTTTTTCTATTACTAATCACAGCCATAAGATGAAATAAAGGCAAAAGGATAGATGCATGTATACAACAGTAAGTATACATAAATATAAAATATATATACCAATGAATATAAACATACTCTAAATTTTGAACTCCCTCAAAAAATTATATATAATTTTTTTTTTTTTTGCAGTACTGGGAAATGAACCCAGGGGCATTCCACCTCTGAACTACACCTCCAGCCCTGTTTTTTTTATTCTTTATTTTGAAACAGGGTCTCACTGAGTTGCAAAGGGCCTCACTAAATAGCTGAGGCTTTTACAAACCACGATCCTCCTCTCTTAGCCTCCCAAATGCTGTGATTACAAGCATGTGCCACCATGCCCAGCATTTTATTTTTGAAAAACTAGAAAATTAAAAAAAAACATAAATAAGATGAATTTATATGTATTTTGAATACTATCAAGAAATATTTGGATTATTTAAAATATAAATTCATTCTTTTTTTTTTTTTTTGCGGGACTGGAGATGGAACATTCAACCTCCGAGCTACGGCCCCTGCCCTATTTTTTTAATTCTTTATTTTGAAACTGGGTTTCACTGAGTTGAGGAGTGCCTCACTAAGTAGCTGAGGCCATCCATGAACTGCAATCCTCCAGTTTCAGCCTCCCAAATGCTGGGATTACAATAAATTCATTCTTGATTTTTATGTCAACAGTGTTTTTCATACAAAATAAAATTTTAATAGGGATATTTATCAAATAATTTAATACATATCACTTCTAATATTTATAACACTATAGTTATAAAAATTCCAAAAGCTCAACATAAAAAAATCTAAAATATCTTGGGGTACCAGTTTAATGACTAAAAATACCAAACTTCATACTTAGTTGTTAGCCTTCCTATCTAATAACATGTCACACTATTAATAACTTCTGTTCTAATTACCATGCAAGGGGAAGCAACATGTCTTCTTGGCCCATGTCCTGCACATACTGGAGCAAAGGTCTATAAGGATGATACACTATCAAGCAACAATCCTAGAAACAGTTTAAAAAATGTGTATGTATAAAAACAGATGTATTACAACACAAAAACGTTATCAATACCCAATTATATCTCAAATGTATTTCAATCACCTATTTCAAAGTGAATTTCTTTAACTCATGCTTGCTTCCTTTTTATTTTCTTAAGCAAGCACTATGGCAGCCCTAAACTCTACTATAATAGTGAAGGCAGTGCTCTCTCTGGAATATACCTTGGTAAATCGGTTGGCAGTCAGTCAGCATCCATTCATTCCCTTAGAGACTCAAAGTGTCACATCTGCAACACACTGAAACCTCTTATTAGCCTATAAATCCATAATTCCCAACTGGAGGAGCATAATTCTGCCAAAGACATAATCTAACTTTAAATAATACCACACACATACACAAATTGTGCACATAATTTACAGTGGTTTAATGTCCTGACTTGTTTTCTTGTAATCCTTTTATTATAGATACTAGAATAACTTTTCCATCCAGAGTAGAATATACAAATTGTTTTATAGGTTTCAAAGGAAATGATGATGTCACTAGGTTACTATGATTTCACTTTCATGTATCACTTAGATGGATTTAAAATGTATCTCCCTACAAATCATTACATGAAATATTTTCTGCCATTAAATGTGAAAATAACTTTTACAGTTAATATAAGAAAGAAACATACTTACCATTAGTTCTAAAAGGTAGAATTCACATTCTAATATCTGTTAAAAAAATTACCATATATCAACAAGAAGCCTAATTACAAGAGCATGCTTACAAGAGTTAAACATACAACTTATAGATACATCAATTTGCTCGCTTTTGCTAAGAAAATAAACACAGCTTATATTTGAATGAGCATATAAAATTACTCTTTACTATAACATAATTCATGTAGTTATGATTAAAAAGCATTAAATCCTTATAAGAAAAGCCAATCTTTTAAAATCATTCTATTTTGGGGCTGTGGGTTGAACTGAGGGTCTCCCATATGCTATTTTTTCCCCCCTGTACTGGGAATGGAACCCAGGGGTATATTCTACCTCCAAGATATATCCCCAGCCCTATTTTTTATTCTTTATTTTGAAACCTGGTCTCACCGAGTTGCAAAGGGCCTCACTAAGTAGCTGAGGCTGTCTGCTAACTGTGATCCTCCTGTTTCAGCCTCCCAAATGCAGGGATTACAAGCGTGCGCTGCCATACCTGGCTCAATATGCTAGTAATAAGCACATGCTCTATCACTGAGCTACATACATCAAGCCCCAGCAATATTAACACTCATTTTTATTTAAAATATCCTGTAGTGTCGAGTGTGGTAGCACACACTTATAATCCCAGCATTTGGGAGGCTGAAACAGGAGAATCCCACAGGTTTGAAACGAGACTCAGCTACTTAGTAAGGCCCTTTGCAACTCAGTGAGAAGTGATACCCTGTTTCAAAAAATAAAAAAATAGGGCTGGGGATGTAGCTCAGAGGTAGAATGCCCCTGGGTTCCATCCCCAGTACCGCAAAAAACAAAAACAACAAATTCATGTTACAAAATAATGTAACTTGTCAAATATAGTTTTTGTAATGTTCCATTTTAGTAGTCCTCTATCCCAGATGTGCATTAGTATCACCTGGGAATTTAAAAAAAAATACTAATGAGCAGCCATAGGTGATAACCACAACTATTATGTATTTTTCTTTAAATGTGGAAACTACATTAACTGAAAATGAGCTTTAACTGAAAATAATGTCTACATTCTTATAGTATTTGAAACTGCCATTTATAAAAGACTATTAAGTTTATTCTACTATAAAATGAAGCTACTTGATATATAGATTTGACAGTGCTTTATCTATACTTACATGATTCATCCTATAAGGAAATTCCTTTGGAAAGGCATATGAAAATCTAGTTTTTACTGCAGAAACAAACAAAAAAGCAATTAAACTGAGAAATAAAATGAAGTAAGCCAAAATTCCTTTCACACAGTATAGAGGGTAGGACTAAATCATTTTCAGTAGGGACTCTTGGCAGTGTTTAGGAATTTAGTTTTGTTTTCAAGGGATAAGAAAGAATGTGTAGCAGGAAAGCCCTCACCCTCATCTATTTTATATTTGAAATATTAAGAAAGAGTTCTGCTTTAAAAAGGAAAAACTGAAAAAGGAAAACACTGGCTTTTCTCATTTCTAAAATCTTGCTAGTTCTAGAATGGTATTGTTCTGTTCTCTCGTAAGTTAGCTGAGAGGAAACACTGAGGGCATATAAAGAGAGGGGAGGGAGGGAGAAGGCAGGAAAAGGGGTTGGGAGGGAGGTAGGGCAAACAGAGTTAACAGGGGTTATCTCTGAGATTTATTTATATTGAGTTATTTTGAAATTAAAGATGTATTTTAATTTATGGGCAAAAGTCGTCTTTGTCTTGTTTTTTAGACACCTACAGAGAACTTTTTTCATACTTTTTACCACTCTTGTTAGTCACTAAAAAGTACATGAAGCCAGACCAGTATTTGGGAGGCTAAGACAGGAGGACTTTGAGGGTTCAAAGCCAGCCTCAGCTGCTTAGTGAGGCTGTCAGCAACTTAGTGATACCCTGTTTCCAAATAAAATATAAAATAGGTCTGGGAGCTAGACAGGTGGTAGAAAGCCCCTGGGTTTCATTCCCAGTAAAACACACACACACACACACACACACACACACACACACACACACGAAAAACCAATGTTAACCATCAATCTTCCATCTCCTCAAAATGGTAGGAGTTGCACACATTTAAGTACTATTTGAAAAAAATTATGTTCCAATAATTACAATACAAATAATTCAATCAAACAACTATTGACAGGTTCTAGGGCATCTGTTTTGTGATCATTGCATTTGTATAAGTGACCTCCGTCAGCTTAAAAGGAATTCTATTTTATGTACTACATTGGTAAGATGTTTTATAAATTAAACATACTGCTGCTAATTTAGATATGTAACATCTGCCAAGAACTGAAACCTAGAATTAGGAAATGTGTATCCTTTCCTCACTCCTTTAGTTAGTTCTGAAAATACCTATTAAGGTATCTGAGTTTTACTATTCCTTTTAATGTAAAAAAGGTATAAGCTGGGCATGGTGGTTCATACTTGTGATTCCAGTACTTGGGAAGCTGAGACAGGACTGCAGGTTTGCCACTAACCTCAGCAACTTAGTGAAACCATCTGCAACTTAGTGAGACTATTTCAAAATAAAAAAATAAAATAGGGCTACAGGTGTAGAATGCCCCTGGGTTTCATCCCTAGTACCAAAAAACAAACAAAACAAGGTATAATGTGCACAAGAAAAATAGGTGCGTAATAATAATAAGGTAAAACTACACCTGTACATAAAACAAATCTACATAACTAAGCCTTGAATTTTCAAACCTAATAGTTGTATTGAGATTAGATTTACTTTAGGCTGTCAATTTCTCCCCTATTCCATGCTAAAATGCTTTGCATTTTGATTTTCTAACTTGCTTTTTTTCAGTACTACAGAGTAAACCCAAGGCTGACTCACATATGCAGCGCTCTATCACTGAGTTACATCTCTAGCCCTCATAATATTATCTTGTAATGTGTTGTCACAACCAAATGAAAAGCTGAACCACTATGGCTGATCTTATTTTTGTTTTTGTGGAACTAGGGATTGAACCCAGAGGCATTCTACCTCTGAACCACACCCCCAACCTATTTTTTATTCTTTATTTTGAAACAGGATCTCACTAAGTTGCAGAGGGCCTCACAAGTTGCTGAGGCTGGCTATGAACCTGTGATCCTCCTGTCCTGGCTTCCTGGGTACTAGGATTACAAGCATGCGCCACCCCGCCCCAATACCTGACCTGATTTTTCTAACTTTTATTCCTCACCTTTCAACTTGGAGAAAAATGCATCCTTCCTCTGTTTTATTAACTCTACCATTTGTGCATCTGTTTTCATTTATTCAATTGATAATCTCTATTTTTTTCATTTTAAATCTTTTCTCAGCTGGGTGTGATGGCGCATGCCTGTAATCCCAGCATTCGGGAGGCAGAGACCAGAGGATCGCGGTTTGCTGACAGCTTCACAACTCAGTGACACTGTTTCAAAAAATAAAGACTAAAAAATAGGGCTGGGGGTTTAGCTTGTTGGTAGAATGCCCCTGGAGTCCATCCCCAGCACCGTAAAAAAAACCAAAGAAACCAAAAACCTTTTCTCCTTCACTAAATCTGTCTCATAACTCAATAATATGCTCAAATTTACCTTCAAAATAAACCCCACATAACTAAATTCCCCTACTTTTTTTTTTAGCAGACATTTTTTTGGATTCCAGGCATGTGCCACCACAGAAGGAAGATCACAGGTTCAAGGTCAACATCTGCAGCTTAGGGAGATCTTGCTACAAAATAAAAAATAAAAGGGCTGTGATCCTCCTTCTGTCTCCTCCCATGCACTGGGATCACAGGCATGCACTACCATGCCTGGCTCACCAAATTCTATTAAACCTTGAAGAATTCATCTAACAAGCAATCTTTTTCATTCAAAACACTTATAGCATTCTCTGTAACTACCTTATACCACTTATATTTCTTCTATATATTAATATTCTACATGCACAACTTATTATTGTCTTATCCTTATATGCCTTGCATTTATCTTGATACCTACTGTTGCATCTCCCAAATTATTTCAGAAATAATTTTGAAAGCTTCAATTATCTTTTTGCTTAATCAATAAAGATGGAACACAGCATAATGTTTATAATCTGTGCGCAGTACTTTATAGTTATCTTACAATGTTATTTTCTTTAATGTCATGGTTTGGATAATTAAACCCCATCTTCTTTGTTTTTTTGCAGTACTCGGGATGGAACTCAGGGGCATTCTACCTCTGAGCTATACCCCCAGCCCTATTTTTTATTCTTTATTTTGAAACCGGGTCTCATTGAGTTGCAAAGGGCCTAAGTAGATGAGGCTGGCCAAGAACCGAATCCTCCTGTCTCAGCCTCCCAAACACCAGGATTACAGGTTTGCGCCACCAGGCCCAGCTTAAACCCCATCTTTTTAAAGAACTAAGGCCAAGAGATAAAGAAACTTGCTGAAAGCTATGCAATGCTTAGAGACAAAACACAGCAACTAAAAGACAGAACTGGGGCTAAAATTAGCTCAACTACTAGACTCAGCTTTTTCCTCCACTGCATCAAGTTTTTCTTTTGAAGGTTTGAAAAGACATAATTCTAAGACAAACATTACAGTTGCTAAAGAAACAGTTTAGCACAAGAATTAAATAATGGCTAATAATTAAGAAACAATAAAGAAATGAATTATCATTACTATAAAATTAAGAGCCACTGAGTAGATAGGTATTCTCAGGAGATATAAACCCAACTAATCTTTCATATGTTTCATTAACTAAAAAGTATTTATTATTATGGAGCTTTCTTTAGAATTGCATCCTTAAAGGAGGATATACTTCATACTTACATACGGAAGTAGCAGCAGAAATCAATCTTGTATTTGAGACTACTCCAAATTCCTAGAGGAAGAGAAGTAGATGAGATCCAGTACATATTAACCCAACACATCCAAGGTATCTAATCTGAGGTCTATTCAAAGCAGTATTATTTCTGAGCTCCCCTCAATGTTTATAGTCTGTTCAGCTTATATCTACTTTATTACTGTAATAAAGTATTTAAACTTCTAAATGTATTTATTACTTTTCCTTGAAACTGTCACAATTTAAGATGAACCTTTAAAAACGTTTTTGTCTACACTTACTACACTTACCTATGCTTCCCATTCAAGTAAACCTGGACTGAGAGATACCACATACTGTTTAATTATAAAATGTCAAATCTCAAAACAAGATTTAGAGTTTAACTTTTTTTTTTTTTTTTTTTTGGTCCTGGGGGTAGAACCCAGGGGCCTCTACTTCCAGGCTACACCCCCAACCTATTTTATATTTTACTTTGAAATAGAGTCTCACTAAGTTACTGAGAACCTCACTAAATAGCTGAGGCTGGCTTTCAACCTGTGCGATCCTCCTGTCTCAGCCTCCCAAGAACTGGGATTACAAGCGTGCGCCACCATGCCCAGCATAAATATAAAGCCTATACAAGCACTCATTATCCTTTTTGGAACAGGAAACAAGAATCATAAAAAATAAGGCTTCCAAGGTTAGTTCTCATTTTCTCTTTCAACCTAATTTACCACTACTATAAGAGTAATTAAAATTTATTAGGTATTGCCGGGCGTGGTGGCGCACGCTTGTAATCCCCGCGCTTGGGAGGCAGAAACAGGAGGATCGCGCAGGTTCGAAGCTAGCCCCGCGCGCTGGCTTAGGAGACCCTGTTTCCAAATAAAAATGTAAAAATAGGTCTGGGAGTGTAGCCCGGAGGTAGAAGGGCTTCCAGGAACCCCAGTACCACAAAAAAAAAAAAAAAAAAAAAAAAAATTATTAGGTAATTCTTTAGATATATAATCTAATTTCAAATAAACTTCCTTAGTTTCTAAAACCTTCATTTTGTTTTAAAAGAGAAAAATAGAGAATTGGCCTCTTATCCAACAAAAGCAACTAAACTAAAACTATCTATTCAAAAACCTTCAACCTACATCCTTACCCTGTGTAGGGGGAATGTATGTCTGTATATATTTATATTTAAACTTTAACCACAGTAAGTGAAAATTAAAATATAAGGTCTTAAAACAACTTCCTAAACACCATTTGTATAAAATTTCCATATAACTAATTTAAACATAGAAAGATTTGGTCATAGAGATTAAGAAAAAAAAATGCTACAACCAAAAAAAATCCTGCCCGCCAGGAATAATTCTTGATTCAAAATTCTTAAGGCAAAAACTTTCATTCAGTAATCCATAAAAGAGATTTGCTCAGTAAACCAAATAACAGAAGTTTTTGTTATTATTTTTGTTTTA
Organism: Muscardinus avellanarius; assembly: GCF_963383645.1. NCBI lineage: Eukaryota > Metazoa > Chordata > Mammalia > Rodentia > Gliridae > Muscardinus > Muscardinus avellanarius. Next base: position 54,054,307 of record NC_137794.1, read on the forward strand.
TGGTGCTGGGGATTATATCCAGGGCTTTCCACATGCTAAGCACGACCTCCACTTCTAAGCATCACTCACAAAATAACAAAAGCAAGACAAATTAAAATCCCCAAATTAGCTGTAAGAGTGGAGGCTTATAAAGATTTTGTCCTAACACCCCATACTGGTTTTAAAATATATAAAATTAACCAGGCATGGTAGGTACACCCAACATTTGGGAGGCTGAGATAGGAAGATCTCGGTTTGTGGCCAGACTCAGCTACTTAGGCCCTTTGCAACTCAGTGAGACCCTGTTTCAAAATAATAAAAAATAGGGCTAGGGGTATAGCTTGGAGGTAGAATAACCCTGGGTTCCATCCCCAGTACCGAAAAAAAGTATATATAAAATTAAATATTACATAGTAATTTCTAAATAAAACCAAGTAATACATGAGAATACTTGGACACAACATCCATAATAAAGGCTGTGTGAGTGAGGTGGTGGTGGTGGTGGTGGTGGTGGTGTGTGTGTGTTACTAGGGACTGACCATAAGGGCATTTTACCTCTATAGTCCCAGCCTTATTTTTCTTTTCAAACAGGGTCTCATTAAATTGCCGAGGCTGGCCTGAAAACTATGAACCTTCTGTCTCAGCCTCCCAAGTATACAAGAGTATTACAAGAGTACACCATCACTCGCCAAGTAGTAAAAGCCTTTTATCATCACTTTCTTTTCCATTAAAGAGCTTAACAATAACAAAGCTGGCTTTGCCTCCTTAAAATACCTCTTGCAACCAGAAAACTTTAAACCTCTGGAAAGCTTTCAGTACTACTGGTAAAACAGTAAATTCTCACTATTTAGGTAAGTTGAGAAAGGTATAATGGATAATCCTGAACAATGGCTAAAACAACTCAATCAAAATAGGTACAAATATTTGGGAGGCTAAGACAGGAGGATCATGGTTTGCAGACAGCCTCAGCTACTTAGTGAGGCCCTTTGCAACTCAGTGAGACCCTGTTTCAAAATAAAGACTCACAAATTGGGTTGGGCTGGGGGTATAGCTCAGAGAATGCCTGTGGGTTCCATCCCCAGTACGGCAAAGGGAAAAAAAAAATACAAAAGGAATGTAAATTACTAGGTTAAAATCACATTCAGATTTCAAGAATGTAATTACTACTCTAAAAACATCATGCAAAGAGACATAATGCAAAGGGTTGTTTTTTTTAACACTAACTGCACAGATTTGTTATAAAACACAGCCAGTTTTCATAAAATTGGCTTTAAGTACCTGAATTTTAGCTAAAAGCTGATCTCTCTAAAACACTGAAAAGTAGGAATGGAAGACATGGCTCAGTGGCAGGCCTCTTGTCTAGCATGTGCAACACCCTGGGTTCAATTCCCAGCACCAAAAACAAAACAAAAAACCCCAAAAGGTAAATAAGTTGAGCATAAATTAAATCTCAGCTACAGGTTCCTATTTTTCTTCTCTCTCTCATTTAATTCTTCTACCCTCACTATACGAACTTTTACTTGTTACAATCTATACAGCTAAGAGGTCTACCAGTTTTTGTCTTCCCTATAGCTTGGTAGGTAGCCAGACATCGAGGCAAGGAAGGAAGATGGTAGGAAATAAGCAGCATATGGGTACTGGGGGGTGAGGGTGGGGGTTCTCGGGCCATAGTAGATAAGCTATGGCACTTAATACTGCTTAGTGCCAAATCATGTCTTAAAGGCAATAGAGCAAAACAGTTAAGCTACAAGATTAGGAGCAAGATTCCCAGGTTCAAATACTGGCTCTGCCACTTACTAGTTGTATGATCTTGGTAAGTCCTTAATCTCTTTATGTTTCAGTTCTCATATACCCCACAGTGAGGATTAAGTCAGTATTTGTAAAAGCACTTAATATAGTAAATGCAATGTTTGTTAAGTATATAAAATAAAGATACATAAGAGATTTGCATATATTTCTTTGATTTTTGCATAATTTCAGTATTTTGTATAAATTGCTATCCATTATTACCACTATCCTTACAGAGGCAATATAAAAACTGGATAGATTAACCATTATACTTTAAGAAGGAATAGAAAATTATTGTATACCTCTACTTTGGATGCCAAAAACACACATGTAGGAGCCATTAATACTGGATCTATACTTTTCAGAGAATACCTAAAAAATATGATAAAACAAAAGTTAAATATCACCCATTAAAAAATGGGGGGAAAATCACAATAACTATGGCAAACAATTGATTTATACTATAGTTCACCATCATTAGATAGGAATTTCAAATAGGCAAAAATATTTCCAAAATAAAACAGCCCTACCTGGCATAGAATCTCTTGAAATAGACTGTAGCAGTGGCAATAACTTGTTGTCTTAATTTAAGATGTTCACCTAATGCTTGGATAACTAAAAGGAAAATAATAAAATTTATAAATGGATCATCTGATATCATTTTTAGTATTACCTTAAACAGTAACTTCTTATGCATTTAAGTCATGACTATATTTTTTTTTTTGGGGGGGTGCAGGTTTGGGGATGGAACCCAGGGGCATTCGATCTCCGAGCTACACCCCCTGCCCTACTTTTTATTCTTTATTTTGAAACCGGGTCTCACTGAGTTGCAGAGGGCCTCACTAAGTAGCGAGGCTGTCCACGAACCGCCATCCTCCGGTCTCAGCCTCCCAAATGCTGGGATTACAAGCGTGCGCCACCATGCCCGGCTGACTAAATTCTTGTGTGTATGTGGGGGGTACTGGGGTTCCTGGAAGCCCTTCTACCTTAGGGCTACACGCCCAAACCTATTTTACATTTTTTTAATTTGGAAACAGGGTCTCTTAAGCCAGTGCAGCTGGCTTCAAACCTGCGAAATCCTCCTGTCTCTGCCTTCCAAGTGTGTGCCACCATGCCCAGCTATATTCATTTTTAATAAAGAGATTTTGTACTTGCTATAGAGCTTTACTTCAGTCACAGTGGTCTATAACTAGGATTTGCCAATTTATTCTTCTGTGTGTGTGTGTGGTACTGGGGATGAAACTGGGGTTATTCTCTGAGCTATTCCCCCAGCCCAATTTTTTTCTTTTTTGCAGGTCTGGGGATGGAACTCAGGGGCATTCGCCCTCGGAGCTACACCCCTGCCCTGAATTTTTTTTTTAGTCTTTATTTTTAAACGGGTCTCACTAAGTTGCGGAGGGCCTCACTAAGTAGCTGAGGCTGTCTGTGAACCACGATCCTCCTGTCTCAGACTCCCAAATGCTGGGATTACAAGTGTGCACCATCACACCCAGCTTGCAAATTCAGCTTGCAAATTTATTCTTGCAGTAAGAATACTGAATGATAGTCTCCCTCTATCTTCTAAATATTTTTAATGCTTTCATAAGTATAAAAAGAAAATGTTAGAAACCTACCAAATTCATTTTGTTTATTAACTAACATTTCGTTATCGACAAAAAAAAAACCCTAATGAATCCTCAAAACAGAGAGTGAGGCTTGCAAAAGGGTAACTGAGTTAGAAATATCATGTGACAAAGGTATCCCATGACAGAGTCAAGTTCTTCTGATTAAATCCCCTTTCCTCCAAAGCAAACTTTTTTTTTTGGGGTGGTACTGGGGGTGGAACCCAGGGGCTGAGAGCTTCACTAAGTAGCTGAAGCTGGCTTCAAACCTGTACGATCCTCCTTTCTCAGCCTTCCAAGAGCTGAGTTTACAAGTGTGTGCCGTGGTGCCTAGCTCCAAACCAAACTTCTAAGGTAAAAATAAGGACTATAGAATATTCTTTTTTTCCCCTGTGGTGCTGGGGATTGAACCCAGAGGCATTCTACCTCTGAGTCCCCATTCTATTTTATTCTTTATTTTACAACAAGGTCTCACTAAGTAGCTAATGATGATTGCAAACCTGTGATCCTCCTCCTATCTCAGCTTCCCAAGTACTAGGATTACAGGCATGCACCACCTTGCCCGGCTTAAAATATTAATTTAAAGAATCATTTATCTTTAAAATAGTTTGCTTTAACCAATCAACTGGGTTGCATTATAAGGCTTTCGGAGATTAATACCTTCAAATTGTTGAGTGCCATCTGGGTGTGGTGGCCCATGCTTGTAATCCCAGCATTTGGGAGGCTGAGATAGAAGGATCTTAGTAAAATGCCCCTGGGTTCCACTCCCAGTACCGAGGGGAAAAAAAAAAAAAAAAAAAAAAAAAAAAAAGGAAGCAGGAGAAAAAATAATTGTTGAGATCCTCTATTCAGATCACTAAAAGAAAAGAATATACGTTGCTTGGCCTAGTAGTTCACAATTGTAATCCTGGTACTTGGGAGGCAGAGACAGGAGGATCACAGGTTTGCAGTCAAGCTAAGCAACTTAGTGAGGACGTTTTATAATAAAAAAATAAAACAGAGCTAGAGATGTAGCTCAGAGTTAGAATGCCTGTGGGTTCAATCCCCAGTACCACACAAAGACCTGTAAGCCAGGCATGGTGGCTCTGTAACCTGTAGTCTCAATACTTGAAAAGCTGACACAGAAAGATCATAGGTTCAAGGCCAGCCTCAGCAACTTAGTGAGACCCTGCTTCAAAATACAATATAAAAAGGGCTGGGAGTATAGCTAAGAGGTAGAATGCCCGAGCTCAATCTCGAGTACCAAAAAAGAAAAAAAAAAGTACATATAAAAATGTTAAGTAAAAATTATACAAAAACACTCTCAAAGGTAATCAACTATACCACCTCAACCAATAAAAAAAAGCTTACCATTTGTAAAAAATATCTGTAATTTCCAATATTCTTCTTCTGAGAGAAACTTTAAGTCCTTTTGGCGTTCCTTCAACAGATCTTGTTTATCCAAAATCCACTGCAAACTAAAGAAGAAAGATGTTAAATCATGCCATAAAAAAAAACAGCAACAAAAAAAAGTTACAGAACAGAGTTACTGAACAGGCTATTCATATTCTCAGAAGTACAAGGTGTAAGAAATAACACTTAAAAGAACATTTCCCTGTTTATTTTTTCTTTCTTTTTGTGGTACTGGAGATTGGATCCAGGGGCATTCTACCTCTGAGCTATACCCGTCACCCTATTTTTTTTTTGTGTGTGTGGGTCTAAGGATGGAACCCAGGGGCATTTGACCTCCGAGCTACACCCCCGCCCTATTTTTTTTTTTTTATTCTTTATTTTGAAACCGTGTCTCACTGAGTTGCAGAGAGCCTCACTAAGTAGCTGAGGCTGTCCGCGAACCGCAATCCTCCAGTCTCAGCCTCCCAAATGCTGGATTACAAGCATTTGCCACCACGCCCGGCCCCCAGCCCTAATTTTTTACTTTTGACACAGGGTCTCACTGAGTTCCAGAGGGCTTTGCTAAATTGCTGAGGCTGGCCATGAACTCATGATTCTCTTATCTCAGCCTCTCAAGTACTGGGATTAGAAGTATGCAGCCGGGCGTGGTGGGGCACACTTGTAATCCCAGCATTTGGAAGGCTGAGACCATTGGATCCCAGTTCGCAGACAACCTCAGCTACTTAGTGAGGCACTCTGTAACTCACTGAGACCCTGTTTCAAAATAAAGAATAAAAAATGGGGCTGGGGGTGTAGTTCGGAGGTCAAATGCCTCTGGGTTCCATCCCTACACCCTAAAAAAAAATAAAAAAAAAAGAAGTATGTGCCACCAGGCCAGGCTCCTACAGTTTCTTCAAACACAAATTATAAATAAGAATTATGTCAGTAAATAAACATAAATATGCCCTGAAATAATTCTGTTCTAATTTTTCCCCTCTTATTTCTCAGTATTGGTTACCGAGTATTGGTTATTGTATTTCAGTGATTCTAACACTGATAGGAAGATCCATCTTAGAGTGATGTCTTAGCATTTTAATTAGTAGTATGTTGATTCTTTTAGTGATACATAAATAATGGTGGAATTGTCATCAATTGATGATGCCTTAGATTTGATTAAGTATGTTTTCTCAGTTGTTCATGAGTAAGGAGGGTATTCAATTTTCCTCATTTCAGAAAATTCAATCTTGTTAAAAGCTGCTTTAGAATTTATTATACTCAAGCTGGGCATGATGGCGCATGCTTGCAATCCCAGTACTTAGAAGGCTGAGACAGGAGGATTGCAAGTTTGCTGTCAGCCTTAGCTACTTAGTTAGGCTCTGTTTCAAAATAAAGAAAAAAAAAATGGGACTGCGGTATAGCTCCTCTGTAGTATAATGTCCCTGGGTTCAATTCCCAGTTCAGCCTCAGGCACTTAGTGAGGCTCTCTGTAACCTAGTGAGACCCTGTTTCAAAATAAAGAATAAAAAATAGGGCTGGGAGTATAGCTTGGAGGTAGAATGCCTCTGGGTTCCATCCCCAGTACCACTAAAAAAGAAAACCAAAAACACTACTCTGCAACCTGCTTTTATCAATCAGCTATGTGTATGAAGTGTTAAGTCAACTTGTTATTCAGCATTCTTTTATGCCATTGCACAGCATTATGGATCATTATTTAGTCAATCTGTTGACAGATATATAGATTATTGCTTTTCATTATTAAAATAAAAACAAATTAGGACTGGGGGGGTGTATCTCAGAGGTAGAATGCCTCTGAATTCAATCCCCAGTACCAAAAAGGGGGGGGGGCACAGTTCTTATGTGTCTTAAAACATTTAACTTTTATGAGTTACTGCTAATCTTTCAAGTACTTCGAAAGGTGAAGTAGTATGCCACTCTTTCCTCTGCCCCTACTAGATTACTTCTGAGGTCAAACACCTTTCTCATGCCTTTATTGACCAAGTACAGTTCTTTTGTACATAATTTTTTGTTTTGTCCTGTTTTTGGTCATACCTGGGATGAATCCCAGGGGCCTTTTAGCACTGGACTACACTACCAGCCCTATTTTATTGTGGAGTTAGGGTCTCACTAAGTTGCTTAGAGCCTTAGCTGGCTGCAAACCCGCAATCCTCCTGTCTCAGCCTCCCAAGTACTGGAATTACAGGCATGCACCATGATGCCCGCTCTTTTGTACATTGTTAATTCTAATATGACCATTATTCTAACGGGATTGCCTTTTTTATGATTCAGAGATCTTTTTATCTAAAATTTATATATTGTGGATAATAAAGCATTTGTCAAGCTGCAAAATTTTTCCCAGGTTTTATTTTCTCAACACTTATCTATAACGCAGAAATCTGAAGCACTTATTTAATCTATCCATCTTTTACTTATATGTTATGCATGGAAAAAAACCTTTCCTGACTCAAATGTGATTTTTAAAAATATACTACCCATATTTTCTAATAACCTTAAAGGCTATTTTCTTTCAAGTTCTGATCCATCTGGAATTTATTTTGGTATAAAGTATAAAGCAAGGCTACAGCTAAGTATTTTTTCAAATGATTATCCAAATGTCACTTAAATATTTCCGGATTTATAATTCTATCATCATATTTGGATCTTCTTAATAACATCCTATTTTCATTGTCCTATTCCGAAGCCCATGCAATATAAAAACGTAAAATTAAAAAAAATCAAAATGTGGTACAGAAAATACCCCCATACTACTATTCTTCAAAAAGTTTTCTGGCTTTTCGTCTTTTCGTGTGTGTCTGTGTGTGTGTGTGTGTGTGTCTGTGTGTGTGTGTGTGTGTGTTTTACTGGGGGCTGTACCACTGACCTATAGCCCCAGTCCTTAATTTTACCTTTCCATCCCCATTTTATGTTTTCCATTGCTAACATACTTTTAAAACAAAATATAAGGCTAGTGAAAGGATAAATTTTAAGAGCACGTGCCTTATACCTTGTCAACATCAAACACCATTTAGGCAGAAAGTAGTGGCAAGAAGCGGTTAGCAGGGAGAAAACAAGCCCGACTTCCTCCTCGGAAGATTAAATCCACTCGAGAGAGAGAGGTGTATGACAAAGATCACAAGGCTGTTCCCCTGAACCACTCCCAGGCGAAAGCAAGCCACAAGCGTTCTGAACCGTCAAGCTCGGCCGTGTAGGAGACACACCTCCACACCTATGCCCACCTCATCGCACGCCACGGCCTAGTTCACCACGAACCCGAAATTAAACTCCTGGATCTTCCTTCTAGGAGACTGGATCCCACCCCCATCCTTCCCTCCCCCAGATCTTCACCTCCCCCCCCAACCTGGCCAGGTCGGAAAAAGGAGTCGCTTCAAAAAAGCGCACTTGGCTTGGGTTCTGCAGCCTCCCTGAGGCCCCGGCGCTCCGAACCCCGGCCGGGATCCAGGCCCAGGAGCCACAGGCCCGACCTCCCGCCCCCGACCCGCACCGGACAAGAATCGGGAAGATCACTTACTAGTGGGAGCTCTGCCAAAAGTTCCCTGCCATGGAACACAGCTTGCCCTGATAAAAAAGCACCAGCCGGCGGAGCGGCCCGCGGAGCGACCATAGACCCAGCCGGTCCGGTAACCGCGCTGCTGGATCGGATCAGCTCTGCTCCGCTCCGCAGCGGCGCCGGCGAGAGGAAGAGAACTGCATCCGATTCTCCTAGACGCCGGCTGGCAACACTCAACTGTGTAAACCTGTTCCTACAGACAAAAGTTCCGGCCCGCCCCGAAGCGGCGAGAGCCCGCCAATGGGGTGCTAAGGTAGGACACCGGAACTCACGCTCACGAGGGCTCCGGCGGTGGTAGGCTCTCGCGAGAGCTTTACAAGAGTCCTCGCGGTTCCCACTAGGACCGCGGGGGCTTGGTCTTTGGTCCACCAGGCTGCATTCACTGGCGGCATTTGTAGGAGGAAGTAGCCCATCGTCCAGGGCTCCAAAAGCGGCATTCTGGCAGTGTAACAAAGTATAAGATTTTGTGACTTCTCTTCCTGCGATTGAAAAGAGAAATAAATGAAGATGATTTGTGTGTGTGTGTGTGTGTGTGTGTGTGTGTGTGTGTGTGTGTGTGTGTTACTGGGGATGCAACCCAGGGGCTTTCTACCTCTGGGCTGCACTCCCAGACCTATTTTATATTTTATTTGGAAACAGGGTCTCACTTAGTTGCTGAGGCTGGCTTTGAACCTGCACGATCCTCCTGTCTCAGCCTCCCAAGTGCGGGGATTACAAGCGTGCGCTACCATGCCCGGCTTTTATTTTATTATTTATTTATTTATTTATTTATTTTTAATTGGTGCATTGTAGTCATATATCATTCACATTGGAATACAAGACTTGAGAGGATATACAAGCACACATCATTCAATTAGCCCTCATCCAGCCCCCATCCCATTCCCTCCTCCTCCCTCCATCCCATGCTTGTTTGGTGATTAACTTTGATACATTTGTTTATGTACCTCCTGCATTTTAAAGAGACTCCATCCTCCCCTATTCCATACCCTCTGATTGGTCACCTTAGTTGCTTCACTATAGGGCCCTTTCTATAGCTCGACCTCTTCCTGTTGCCCCTTTCCTCCTAGTTATTGCTGATTAGGGGAAGCATCTGATTTATATTTTCTGTGATATTTCTCTGTGCATGCCGCATTGCAAGTACCGATCCCACTCTTGACGGCCCCAGTAGTGGCCTGGCTACCCGGTGGACTGATCCAGACCTTGCTGGCTCAAGCAGCAGCCTTGCCTCATGGGAGGCCCCTAATCTGGTCTCGCTGGCCCTGATACCAGCCTAACCCCTCGGCTGGCTCCGATCCCGGCCTCGGAGGCCCCAGTAGCGGCCTTGCCTCACGGCAGGCTCCAATGCCGGCCATTGGCCCCGGCACCACCCTAACCCCTCCACGCCCAGCTTTTAAATGAAGATGATTTTGATCTCAGGGATCAAGTATTCTTGGTGGAGTTTCCACTGGCACCAAGCCCAGTGCGTTTTTTTGTTTGTTTGTTTTTGTTTTTTTGCGGGTCTAGGGATGGAACCCAGGGGCATTCCACCTCTGAGCTACACCCCCTGCTCTACTTTTTTTCAGGGTCTCAGTTGCAAAGGGCCTCACTAAGTAGCTGAGGCTGTCTGCGAACCGAATTCCTCCGGTCTCAGCCTCCCAAATGCTGGGATTACAAACCTGCACCACCACACCTGGCTCCCAGTGCATTCTTAATGGAATTCTCTAAAAGTGATAAACTCGCAGACTTCTAGTCAGCAGTGTTTTAATGCCACAGAATCACTAGTTTTGTAGAACACCTAAAACATGTATAAACATATAAGTGCATATATGTGTATATGTATGTGCTTATGTCCCAACTGAAAACACTGCAAAAATGCAAACATTTGACTTTACAAAATAAATAACATCGTGTTTCTGTCTTTTTCATTTCTATTACCACTGTAACATTACACTTAAAGCTTACTCCTTTCTAAATGACTGGACACACCTAAAGATTGTTCATAGGAAGGAAGAGTTCTCAAGCAGTTTAATACTCTATTTTTCTTTTGTAGGTAAAGACAAATTAAGGTGTGATGAAATAGAGTGTGCTTTTCCTAAGCAACAAAGAACATAAATTTTTAGGTATGTCAGAAATAGGCAGGATATGTTTTCAAATTTGACCCAGTACTGAGCCGGGCGTGGTGGCCCACGCTTGTAATCCCAGCATTTGGGAGGCTGAGACCGGAGGATCGTGGTTCACGGACAGCCTCAGCTACTTAGTGAGGCCTTCTGCAACTCAGTGAGACCCGGTTTCAAAATAAAGAATAAAAAATTGGGCAGGGGGTGTAGCTCGGAGGTCAAATGACTCTGGGTTCCATCCCCAGACCCGCAAAAAAAAAAAAAAAAAAAAAAAAAAAAATTAACCCAGTGTGTGTGTGTGTGTGTGTGTGTGTGTGTGTGTGTGTCCAAAAGTAGGTCAAGATGTAAATGCATTTATTACTGTGTGAATTAGCCTGGATGAGCTAGAATAGACAAAGTTGTGACCAGAGCTCTCCACTTTTATCCCAAATAGCCATAGCTTAACATGAATCTACTTTACATGTCATGTATCACTCCTATGAAATCCCATGAAATTGACTTACTCATTCTGATAATTGTCCTTCAGATCTTCAAAGATCCAATATGTGTCTATCTTTTAATTATTGCATGTTGATATTCTTTATTTCTAAACTTATAGTCTTTCTAGAAAGCATAGAGGACTCCCACTGGCTTCTCCCCGGTATTAGGAGACTGGAAGCAAGAACAACACAATTCTTCTCATGGCTCATTGAGCAGACTACACACCTGCCTCCAACTCAGTTGCCAGGGATGCTGAGAAATGTTAAGGGGAGCACATAGTGTATTTGTGAACACTGCTGTCTGTTACCCTGTGGATCATAGTAAAAAATGTCTGAAGCCAGGCATTGATGGGGTGTGTCCATACAGCACCTAAAGAGATGCAGCCTCCCTCGGCCTGAGCAGCCTGCAGCCTAAGGCAAAGCTTTAGGTAAAGTTTAAGAACTTCCGCAGTAAAATGATTCAGCAGAAAAGGGGCTAAGATGGCGCCTGGAGGAAGCTACGAAGGCGTGGTTTCCCCATTCATTATGGGTGGGGAGACTGAGCAGTTTTTCCCTTTTTACCTTTAAAGGAGCTTCCGCATGGCTCATGTACTGGCCTGGGATTGGCTGTGAACTACGTGCTAGTGATCTTTATTCCGATAGGCTAGGCTATTTCCCATGGGAATTCCCCTCGTGGTTTGGTGCTATATATATAATTGCTTGGAGAGGAATAAACGAGATCTTGCTTGACATATCTCCCGGCTCTGTGTGGTGATCGGGCCTTCAGTACTCATCATCCTTCCAAGCCCCGCTGCTGTCAGGCTGGATCCCGACAAGGCATGGTGGTGCATTGCCTGTAATTACAGTATTTTGGAGGTTGAGACAGAAGGATTGCAGGTTCCATGACAGCCTTAGCAACATAGTGAGACCTTTTTCAAAACAAAAATACAAAGCCAGGCATGGTGGCTCAGGCTTGTAATCCCAGCATCCCAGAGGCTGAGACCAGAGAATCACGGTTTGTGGACAGCCTTAGCTACTTAGTGAGGCCTTCTGCAACTTAGTGAGACCCTGTTTCAAAATAAAAATACAAAAATAGGGCCGAGGGTGTAGCTTGGAGGTCAAATGCCCCTGGGTTCCATTTCCAGACCCCCTGCACACACACACAAACACAAAAAAGGTTAGAGGTGTAGCTTAGAGGTAAAATGTCCCTGGGTTCAATTCCGAGAAATGAAAACAAGAAACCTTTGAAAGGCATTAGCTTAATAAACTCCAAGCCATTTGCTGTTTCACAGAGGTTTGGGATTTCCTCAACTTTCTCAGTTTTTTTTGTCTGCTTGGCACCATCTAGAAGATGATAATTCTGCAACAAATTAATATCAATAATATTCTAAGTGCTTCTATTACACTTTATTTCTATCATGGACTACCACTTAATTCTGCCTTATGCCTAATTCTGCACTTTCCTTCCAAAAAACACTGTCTTATTTATATCATCATTAGTTCAGAGCATAACACATAGTAGGCACAAAAAATACTAGTTTTGAACATGACTCTTACATAGTTGGTGTGGGTCTTTTTTGGGGAATTGTTTTTGTTTTTGTTTTTTGTTCTTTTGAAGTACTGGGGATTGAACCTAGGGTCTCGCACATACTAAGCAAGTACTGAACTACATCCCCTACCCTTTTCTTTTTTCTTTCTTTCTTTTTTAATGGTACTTGGGGATTGAACCCAGGAGCATTCTACCTCCCAGCTACACCTGCAGCCCTATTTTTTTATTCATCATTTTGAAACAGGGTCTCACTGAGTTGCAAAGGGTTTCGCTAAGTAGTTGAGGCTGTCTGTGAACCACAATCCTTCTCAACCTCTCATATGCTGGGATTACAAGCCTGTACCACCACACCCAGATTTACCCTTTTCATTTTGCATTTTAAGACAGTCTTGCTAGGTAGGCCAGGTTGAGCTTGTGATCCTCCTGCCTCAGTCCCTGCCCATCAGTAGCTGGGATTACAGGCATGCATTATTATGCCCAGCAAGAGGATATGCTTTAATATGATATAGATAGTAGATTAGGTTGAAAAAGTGAGTATTTAAAAACGCAAAGAGGCCGGGCGTGGTGGCACCTGCTTGTAATCTCCCGCTTGGGAGGCAGAGACAGGAGGATCGCGCAGGTTTGAAGCCAGCCGCGCGCGCTGGCTTAGGAGACCCTGTTTCCGAATAAAAAAGTATAAAAAATAGGTCTGGGAGTATACATACATAAGTAAATAAATAATAAAAAGCAGAATTATTATCTTATAGTTCAGTTCTAGAGGTCAGAAATTCTAGAGGTCAGTCTCACTGAGCTATAATCAAGTTGCCAGCAGGGTTTTCCTTTCTAATGGTTCTAGGGGTTCTCATGGTTTCCCTGGATTTTCCAGCTTTTAAAGATTACCACATGCCTTGGTGTGAGACCCCTTTATATCTTTGAAGCCAGCCATGGCTGGATATGTCTTTCTTACATGGTACTACTCTGACATTGACTCTCATCCTCCCTTTTCCATATTTAAAGTGATTAAATCATACTTGTGATTATTGCACAAGGCCCAATGGATAATCCAGTGTAATTTTATTTTAAATCTATCTGATTAGCACTCTTAATTTTATCTACAATCTTAATTCTCCCTTGCCACATAATAAAACATATTTATAGATTCTAGGGATTAGGATGTGTACATTTTGAGGGACCATTATTATAACCATTGCACTGTCCAGACTGGTCAGTGTTCTAACCCACAGGTGTAAGTATCTAGACTCTTTGGCAGGTATGTTCTTAGACCAGAAGTGGGTATATTAGATTGTTATAACTTGATAGTATTAGTTTTAACTTCTGTTGATCTAATTTTATACTTACCGAATAATCTTCCAATAATAATTTGGTTTCCCACATGGATTTGCTTATAGAAAGATAACACTGTAAGCAGTAAACAAAAGTATCTGGTCAATATAATAATTATTATTATTCATGTAGATCAATAAATTCAGTGTGTGTGTGTGTGTTAGTACTAACTGAACCTAGGGGCATTCTATCACTGAACTACACCTCCAGCCCTTTTCATTTTTCACTTTGAAACAGAGTCTCACCAAGTTGCTAAGGCTGGCCTGGAACCTCAACCTCTCAAGTACTGGGATTATATGAGTACACAGCTTATACTGGCTTATACTGGGTATTTATTTATTTATTTATTTATTTATTTATTTATTTATTATTTTGTGGAACTGGGGTTCCTGGAAACCCTTCTACCTCGGGGCTACACTTCCAGACCTATTTTTTTTTCATATATTTTTATTTGGAAACAGGGTCTCTTTCTCTTTTTTTTTTTTTTTTTTTTTTGGCGGGTTTGGGGATGGAACCCAGAGGCATTTGACCTCTGAGCTACTCCCCCTGCCCAATTTTTTATTCTTTATTTTGAAACAGGCTCTCACTGAGTTGCAGAGGGCCTCACTAAGTAGCTGAGGCTGTCCTTGAACTGAGATCCTCCGGTCTCAGCCTCCCAAATGCTGAGATTACAAGCATGTGCCACCACGCCCGGCTATACTGGGTTTTTACCTTTTTTATTTTTTATTTTACTTTGTATTTATTATTATTATTATTATTATTATTATTATTATTATTATTATTTGTTGGTACTGGGGTTCCTGGAAGCCCTTCTACCTCCGGGCTACACTTCCAGACCTATTTCCTATTTTTTATACTTTTTATTTTGGAAACAGGGTCTCTTAAGCCAGCGGGGCTGACTTCAAACCTGGGTGATTCTCCTGTGTCCACCTCCCAAGCGCAGGGATTACAAGCGTGCGCCACCACGCCCGGCTATACTGGGTTTTTAATATGTGAGTTTCGGTGGCCTTGATTAATGTGTATTCACAACTAAGAAATAGTCTATGCTGACATCTCATCTTTCTGAGTATGCAAAAATAAAGGCCTGGCCGGGTGTGGTGGCGCACACTTGTAATCCCCACGCTTGGGAAGTGGAGACAGGAAGATCGTTTCCAAATAAAAAAGTATAAAAATAGGTCTGGGAGTGTAGAACGGAGGTAGAAGGGTTTCCAGGAACCCCAGAACCACCAAAATATAAATAAAATAAAATAAAATAAATAAAGGCCTGGTCTCCAAACACTTGGGAAGCCCACTTGTCTGTGCAATCTTACCAAATAGTTGAAATCTGACTTTTATATACTTTTCAAATTGAAGCTCAGAGCAGATCTCACCATCTAGCTATGGACTGGATACCCTACCAACTTCTTTCACTACATTATTGTCCCCAGAACACTAGACAATATTTCCCCTTCTTTTCATTTACTTATATCTCAAAGCTATATAATTAAACCCTTTAGGTTGCAAAGTTACTTACATAAACTTACAATAAAAAATAATAAAAACAAACCTGGTTGGCACTAGAATTGTAATTACAAAACAGTTCAGAATTAATGGATATTTCTGTTTCTTGTCCAACTGACTTATACTATCTCCCCATTGTGTGTATTTTCTGTCAAAAATCTCTGCTGATTGTGACTTTAGTTTTTATTTTCTTTAGATTTTCTCTACATCATGAGCTTTCAACATCATTTCCAATGAACTTCATTCTCTCCTTCTTTCTTTTGTTTGTTTATATAGAGGTCTCACATAAAAAAAGTTTGTCTGGCCTTCTGCACTACTAGGGGCAGCCATGATGAAAATAAGCATGATTGTATTAAAATGGTTAGTGGTCCTTTTTTTTTTTAGGGGTGGTGATATTGAAAATTGAACCTAGGGCCATTCTAATTCCAATCTACAATCCAGCCAAGCCCATTTTGTTTCTTATTTTGAAACAGGGTCTTGCTAAGTTGCTGAGGCTGGTCTTGAACCTTATATCTGTGTCCCAATTCCTGGGATTACAGGTGTGTACCACCGTGCTCTATGTCAGGTCCTTAATCTTGACTTTACTTCAGGATTACTTGAGGGTGCTTCTAAAACATTCTTTTTTTTTTTTTTTTTTTTTTTTTTTGCAGCACCGGGAATGGAAACCAGGAGGCAGTCTACCTCCAAGTGACACCTCCAGCCCTATTTTTAATTCTTTATATTGAAACAGGGTCTCACTGAGTTGCAGAGGGCCTCACAAAGTAGCTGAGGCTGGCTGCAAACCCGGATCCTCCTGTCTTAGCCTTCCAAATGCTGAGATTACAAGCGTGTGCCACCGTGCCTGGCTCCTAAAACATTCAATTTTAACTTTCTCACAGAAGTCTGTGTAAATAACTCTGTACCTGCTATAAATGTATACCGGGGTTGAAAAACATCAGTAGATGGACAGTACATAATAGAAGCCAGGTTACTATCAGAGAAGAAGTTACAAATAAGGGAGAAAGTCTAGAATAAACTCTAAGAAAATGAATTGAAATCATTATTACATATTACATCTGAATGCCAACCAGGCATGGTAGTGTATACCTGTAATCCCAATATTTGGGAAGCTGAGCCAAAAAGATCATAGGTTTGAGCACAACCTCAGCAACCTAGTGAGAACAAGCAGGAAATTTATATAGGCTCACTTGATTGTAGAGAAAACACCTACGATCAGTTTTCTGCAAGCTAGAGTCCGGAAATAGCTAGTTGGTACATACCAGACACATTGATGCCAAGGGCAGGAGAAAATGGACGTCCCAGTTCCATAAGTATATTCATTCTTCCTTTACCTTTTTGTTCTTTTTGAGCTTTCGACAGATTAGATGATGTTCAACCATATCGGTGAGTGTGATCTTATCTACTCTGTCTAACAATTTAAATGCAGATCTCTTCCAGAAACAAAACCACAGACATATCAGAAATATGCTTTGCCATCTATCTGGGCATCCCTTTCCCCAGCCAAGTTGACACATAAAATTAACCATTACAATACAAAATAGTAATTTTATTAGTATTAAAACCCAAATAATAGCCAGGTGTGGTGGTCCATGCTTGTAATCCCAGCATTTGGGAGGCCGAGACAGGAAGATCATGGTTCACGGACAGCCTCAGCTACTACTTAGGGAGGCCCTTTGCAACTCAGTAAGACCGTGTTTCAAAATAAAGAATAAAAAATAGGGGGGTGAGCTGGGTGTGGTGGCACACGCTTGTAATCCCAGCATTTGGAAGGTTGAGACTGGAGGATCACGGTTTGTGGACAGCCTCAGCTACTTAGTGAGGCCCTCTGTAACGTAGTGAGACCATATTTAAAAATAAAGAATAAAAAACAGGGCGGGGGGTGTAGCTTGGAGGTCAATGCCCCCTGGGTTCCATCCCCAGACCCGCAATAAATAAATAAATAAATAAATGAAAATAGGGGGGTGTAGCTTGGAGGTAGATTGCCCCTGGGTTCCATCCCCAGTACTGCAAAACAAACAAACAATAAAATAAAATAAAATAATAAATAAAACAAATATACCTGGATTCATAATAATGTATTTATATGGTTTTCTCAAATAAATAATTTTAAATGGGTAAACAAAAACAAATCGTCTTTGCTAAAAAAATTTTTTAAGTACAATAGTCCCCTTTTAGTCACAGTTTCACTTTTCATGATATCAGTTACTTGTGTTCAATCCTAGTCCAAAATACTAATATTTGTCTTGACTATTTCTTTTCTTTTTTTCCAGTACTGGAGATTGAACCCAGGGTCATTCTACCTCTGGGCTGCACTCCCAGCCCTGTTTTATTTTTTACTTTGAAATAGATTCTTACTAAATTGTGAAGGACCACGAATCTGCAATCCTTCAATCTCAGTCTTCCAAGTACTGGAAGTACTGGGATTACAAGTATGTGCCACCACACCCAGTTCTTTCTTGATCCTTTTTTTTTTTTTTTTTTTTGGTACTGGGGGTGGAACCCAGGGGCTTTTCTACCTCTGGGCTATACTCCCAGACCTATTTTATACTTTATTTGGAAACAGGGTCTCACTAAGTTGCTGAGAGCCTGTGTGATCCTCCTGTCTCAGTCTCCCATGGGCTGGGATTATAAGCATGAGCCACCATGCCCGGCTTTTCTTGATCCTTTCAAGAGAGAAGAAGAAACTTTTATCATATATATTTTTAATTTTTTGTTCCTCCTAATGTGGAGTTGGAAAACAAGGCCTACTCAGTATAGTGAAAGACTTTAAGTGGTCTCATGGGAACTATTTTTTTTTTTTTTCTGCGGTTCTGGGGATGGAACCCAGGGGCATTCTACCTACAAGCTACACCCCCAGCCCTATTTTTTAGTTCTTTTTATGTTTGAAACAGGGCTCACTGAGTTGCAAAGGGCCTCACTAAGTAGTAGCTGATGCTCTCTATGAACCAAACCGCGATCCTCTTGTCTCTGCCTCCAGAATGCTGGGATTACAAGCGTGTGCCACCACACCCAGCAGGAACTATTTGATTTTTGGTTTGGTTTTTGTTTGGGCTATTCTATTTCTGAAATAAATACACCCTCAGCCCTTTTTGTTTTTTATTTTGAAACAGGGTCGCACTAGATTTCTGAGGCTGGCCTTGAATGTGAAATCCTTCTGTTTTACTCTCCCAAATACTGGGATTATAGGCATATATCACCACACCTGGCTATCTTTGTTTAATAAAAAATGATTAGTGGTATGCCGGGCGTGGTGGCACACCCTTGTAATCCCCGAGCTTGGGAGGCGGAGACAGGAGGATGGCTGCACAGGTTCGAAGCCAGCCTCACTGGTTTCCAAATAAAAATATAAAAATAGGTCTGGGAGTGTAGCCCGGAGGTAGAAGGGTTTCCAGGAACTGTAGTAACACACACACACACACACACACACACACACACACACACACACACAAATTAGTGGTAGCTGCATCTGGTGATACAGTCTTGTAACCCAGTACTTGGAAGGCTGAGACAGGAGGATCACAGGGTTGAGGCCAGCCTCAGCAACTTAGTGAGATCTTGTTTCAAAATAAAAAATACAAAGGGCTGGGTTCAATCCCTTGTATGTCTGTGTCTGTCTGTCTGTCTGTCTCTCTCTCTCTCTCTCTCTCTCTCTCTCTCTCTCTCACACACACACACACACACACACACACACACAATTAGTGGCAATATTGGAGGCAAAATAACCAGGCACCAATAGCTAATAAGAGAAGGGCCTTGAATAAGTTAATTTAAAATTTCTCCTTTTTTTTGAAAGCCATGGTTTATTCAAATTATGATAGAAGATTCTTGAATCTGGTAAGTTAATGATAACATCTTGTATCTAGGATTTTATTTATTTATTTATTTATTGGAGCTTGGGATGGAATCTGGTTCCTAGCGCATGTTAAGCATGTACTCCTTCACTGAGCTACACACCAGACCTAGTGCTATCTTTACTTACAACTTGTAAATTCAACAACAATTAAAGTCATATTTAATATGAGTAGTCTTTTTGTGTGTGTGTGTGGTACTGGGGATGGAACCCAGGGGCATTCTACCTCTGAGCTACACCACCAGTCCTATTTTTTTTTCTTTATTTTGAAATAGGGTCTCACTGAGTTGCAAAGGGCCTTGCTGAGTAACTGAGGCTTTCCGCAGGCAAACTGTGATCCTCCTGTCTCAGCCTTCCAAATGCTGGGATTACAAGCATGGACCACCCCACCTGGCTATAAATAGTCTTTTAATTTCCATTATTGAACACAGAATTCCTTAGTCATCTGCTAAGTAATAAATTCTTTTTTTGGTGGTAGTACTGGGGTTCCTGGAAACCCTTCTATCTCCAGGCTACACTCCCAGACCTATTTTTATATTTTTATTTGGAAACAGGGTCTCTTAAACCAGTGGGCCTGGCTTCGAACCTGCACGATCCTCCTGTCTCCACCTCCCAAGCATGGGGATTACAAACGTGCACCACCATGCCTGGCTTATAAATTCATGATTCTATTTGTGTGAAATTTAACTCTGCTACCTGAGATGTTATCATAGTTACATGTAAACTTTGATTTATACAAGTCTATTAAGTAGGTGTTATACATTTTTAATGAATGAGATGATTAAAAAAATATGCCCAGATTTACATAGATAGTTTACTGGAACCAGGAAGCAATACCAGTCTATGTGCATGTAGTGTGTGTCAATTCTGTACTATATTGACAATACCAAGAAAGAACACGCCAGGTATGCAATCAATGTGGAACCTATTAAGGACAAGCAAATAATGCACTGCCACAGGCCTTCCACAGTACTGAGCTACTAGGAAGTCTTCAGTAACAAAATTTTGTTTCCTTACTAAAATGTAATTATATTGTTTAGGAATAGTGGGCAGAACAACTAAGCTAAGTGTTAGACCCTGTTGCTAAAATGGGCTCTTTCACTATGTAGCTTGGATCAGTTGCTTAATTTATCTGATGCTTGATGTGTAAATCAGAATAAGAATGCTTGCTGGTAGTAATTCCCAATGTTGGGACCATTTCTGGAGAAGTTCAAAGAGGCATATTAGAAAGGGAATAACATGCCGGACGTGGTGGTGCAAGCTTGGAATCCCCGCACTTGGGAGGCAGATACAGGAGGATGGCGCAGGTTTGAAGCCATTCGTGCTGGCTTAAGAGACCCTGTTTCCAAATAAAACCTATAAAATAGGTCTGGGAGTGTAGCCCGGAGGTAGATGGGCTTCCAGGAACTCCAGTACCACCACCCCCCCCCCAAAAAAAAGAAAGGGAATCACAGCCGGGCGTGGTGGCGCACGCTTGTAATCCCCATGCTTGGGAGGCGGAGACAGGAGGATCACGCAGGTTAGAAGCCATTCGTGCTGGCTTAAGAGACCCTGTTTCCAAATAAAAAAAATAGGTCTGGGAGTGTAGCCTGGAGGTAGAAAGGTTTCCAGGAACCCCACTACCACAAAAGAAAGAAAGAAAGAAAGAAAGAAAGAAAGAAAGAAAGAAAGAGAAAGAAAGAAAGGAAGGAAGGAAGGAAGGAAGGAAGGAAGGAAGAAAGAAAGAGGACTAAGGGAATCACAGCTTTGGAAAAACTAGCTCAACCACTACTGCACAGACTGATTGTGGCGTAAATCTAGCCCAGCATCCAGCATCAGTCTGACTAATACCTTAGGAGTTCCTTGTTTGGCTCTACTTCTGTGAACCCATTTTCCTGACTTTTTCATCTGATGTCATCACTCCTCCTGAACTAATCGGCTTTCTTTCCAAAGGCATTTTGTAGAGCTAAAGAGAAGGAAGTGTGCCTCCCACCCCCAGGGTTAGACTCTCAGGGGCATTCTGTTCAAGGGACCTTCAGTTCTTTCCCTTTTACCCCAGACCCATCTAAACAGCTGAAGAAGTGAGAGGTCTTGGGGTAGCAGGATTACTATAGACTTCATTTCAGAGTGAGGCTGTCAAAGTATACTTATTATATTATTCTAATTCCTCTGATTGGCAAGCTTTGATCTAAGCTAAAACAGAAAAGTTCATATGACTTAAAGCCATAATGCTTCTTTTTAAGAAGGAAAATTTGAAATGTTAGTCCCCATTTTTTGGTTCATTTTTTAGTGATTGTATTGTCTGAATGCCCCTTTCATCTCAGTCTCTTTTTTCCCCAGTTACTAAGTCTTTGTGCTCATTGGGTCCTCCTCCATGAAAGTAGAATAATATAATATACAAGTCTTCCTCCCTAAACCAAGATAAAATATGCTAAATACCATTTGAGAGTAGATATTCCAGCTGCCCTTGGTGGTGCATGGTGGTACACACCTGTAAGCCCAGTACTTGTGAGGCTAAGACAGGAGAATTGCAGGTTTCAGGCCAGGGTAATTTTCAAAATAAAAAATAAAATAAAATAGAGCTGAAGGTGTAGCTAAGAGGCGAATGCCCCTGGATTCAATCCCTAGTACCACACATACACACAGCAGCAGGAAAAAAAAAAAGTATAAGAAAAAAAAAAGGCAGGAAAAAAAGGAAAGGTAATTCCTTTCCACAGAACACAGAGCCACTGTGGGAAATCCTCCAATACTTTCTCTCTCTCTTTCTCTCTCTCTCTCTCTCTCTCTCTCTCTCTCTCTCTCTCCTCTCTCCTCTCTTCTCTCTCCTCTCTCTCTCCTCTCTCTCTCCTCTCTCTCCTCTCTCCCCTCTCCTCTCTCTGTCTCTCTCTGTCTGTCTCTGTCTCTGTCTCTCTCTCTCTCTCTCTCTCTCTCTCTCTCTCTCTCTCTCTCTCTCCCTCTCTCCTCTGTCTCCCTCTTCCCTCCTCTTCCCCACAGTATCCCCACTCACATTCAGGAACACACACACACACACACACACACACACACACACACACACACACACCAGGAAGAAGGAGCAGATGGTTCTAGTTGTCTTGTTTCCCTGGCCCTTCCCCCACCCCCACCCCAGTGAGATGGTCAATAGGAAAGTGGCCTGTAACTGACATCTCTTCTACAGCTTTTCGATGCCCTGTTCTCTTTTCTCTCCCTCCCTCCCTTCCTGCTTGCCTTCCTTTCTTTTTCCAATCAGCTGGAAATGTAAGCTCCCTGAAGCCAGAGGCCTTGTCTGTGTTCGCTGGCTGTATGGGGTCTAAGACGTGGTAGGAACTCAACAAACGTTTGTTAAATGAAAGAGCCAGCGTTTTACTGTGCGCTGCTGTGTGCCAGGGCTCACTCTGCGAGCTGAAGGTAAGGACACTCCACTGCTCTTCCTTTGGAGACCCACAACAGAGACCTACAGCAGTGTGCTAAGAGCTCTAAGCCGGGAGAGCAAAGCCCAGCTGAGAGCCGCTGCTGGCGGGCGCTGGGTGGCGTGCGTGTCAACGCAGTCCGGCTGCTGCTGCTGCTGCGGGCAGAGCTGCGGAGCCTGCAGCGTGCAGGGGAGCGACTCCAAAGCCAGATGATCCCCCCGCGGACGCGCCCGAGCGCTCCTCTCCGCTGCCAGCCGCCTCCCGGGCCCGGGGTTCGGCTGCACACACCTGTCGACGGCGTCCGCCCAGCTGCGGCTCGGGCCCCTGGGGCTTGAGGAGCCGGGCGCGGTTCCCCTCCTCCGCGACCCTGGGCCCCCAAAGAAACAAGATTCTTCCCCTCGGGTCGCTGCTTCCCCACGACTTCACTCTGCAGCTGGGACGCGCACTGGGGTTGGCAGTCCCGGACGGCGTGTAGAGGGCGACCTCCCGGGACCGGGAATTTTCAGACAGAGACAGAGAGCGCTTGAAATCCGTCCTGCAGCTAAACCCCAAACAACTGGGCCAGGTGCCGCGAGCAGCGGCCGCGGAGGAGCGCTCGGCGAAGGCAGGGCTGCGTCCTCTGCTCAGCCCGGCCCCAGACTCCCCCGGGAAGCCCTCGCAGCTTTTTACTTAAGCCAAAAGCTCGGGAACTGGGTGGCCTCTGCCTGACATTCCCAAGCACTGACAGTCCTGGTGAATTCAGGAGTCGGAGGGAGGACTAGTGGAGGAAGAGATAATACCCCAAGAAGAATATTGCGTGATCCCTCCTGTCGCTTGTGCTTATTTAAAGGTCATGTTAGACTTCGCCAGATATCTCAACTGACAATTTCAACATTTTTATCTATACATATTTCTAAAATAAAAAAATGGTCTTCATTCTTGACAAACATACTTTCTTGTCAAGAATAGTATACAGAACCATATTGCTCACTATGAACACAGGAAACCTTTTACAATCGCGGCCATCAATTTCCTGTGTTTTTCCATGAGACATGGCTACTTGCATGGACTTCAGGTTTATTTCAGCTGAAACCATAACTCTTTGACTAAGTAGAATCTATTTTATATAGTAAAATCTTTGGGGGAGATTGAATCCAGGGCCTTCCCTATGCTTGGCAAGTGCTCTAGCCACTGATCCAACCTCTAGCCCCAAATATAGTGTGTGTGCTTGTGTGTGTGTGTGTGTGTGTGTGTGTGTGTGTGTGTGTGTGTGATCCTGGGCATTCAACTCAGGGTCATTCTACCTCTGACCTACAACCCCAGCCCCATTTAAAAATAATTGGAATGGGGCATCACTAATGCTGAGAGCCTCATTAAGTACCTGAGGCTGGCCTGGAACTTGCTCTCCTCCTGTCTCAGCCTGAGATTTCAGGCTGGTGCCATCATGCATGGTGTCCCAAACCTTTAAAATAAATGACCATGAAAAAAATTAAAGTCGTCTTGTTAGCCTTGCTTGTCTTCCTCAAGGCAGTGACCTCAAGTACTCAATTTTGGTTCATTTTTTCCAGAGCACCGGGGCCTGACTTCAGCCCGGAGCCTGGGACAGTGCATGTAAAGCAGCCCATTTTTTTCTGTGTGTCACTGTGTGTGGTTCACCAGGTTCTTCAGACACTTTGAAGGGCGTCTATGCAACATTTAATTTGCAGTGCTCTTGAAAGCATGGAAGGCCATATTCGAAAAGCCTGGGAGAGAGTAGAGTGATGCCTATTAAACAGGCTCAGAGCTGCCCCATAAGAAATACTGTTCCGTGTTCATGGGCAGTATAAAACCATGAGAGAATTAATGATGAGAAAGATGTTCACACTAAGAGGTCCATTATCAAACTCTTACAGACAAATGTGGATTCTTGCTTCTCTTTTTTTAATTGTCATTTACGTCTTTTATCACCAGTAGAAAAGATTTAGTGGAATTATTTTGAAAGGCATTTTGCCTTGAGAGTCCTATGCCAACATGTCCGATAGAGTAGCAGCCGGCGCCTGCCTCTGGAATTTTGCGCCTCCTTCTCTGGGATTCTCCAGCTCTGCAAGCTGCGCGCCCAAGGGTCTGGCTTCCTGCGCGCCGCCGTCGCTCTCAGCAGTAAGCAGTGCTTGGTGCAGGGCTGTGGGGCAGGTAGAGGGACTGAGCAGGGCACACGCCGAGCTCCAGAGCTCCAGAGCTCCAGAGCTCCAGAGCTCCAGTGCAAAGCCGAGTGCCTTGCTGGGGACTAGGCGAGATTCAGAGATGGCTGCCCAGCTCTGTCTGGAGTCCGGGGACGGCTCCTGGAACCCTGGCCCAGGAATGCATAGATACTCAAGTTTCGCTCCTAGCTCTGAGGCTGCGGGTGTTTTTCGGTATATGTGTTTCACCACCAGAGAAGCAGATCCTTAAGAAGGCAAAAACGCCTCTGGAGAGACTGCCAAGGAGAAGCAAAGTTTCCACGCTGAGACCAGGGAGAGTCGGCAGGAAAACAACCTGGCTGGCTGGGGTGTCCAGTCTCCAGAGGAAGGAGAGGGACCCCGACGCTGCGCCCTTTCCGGGCCCTGGAGGAGGCTGGGCTCTCCTCCCTGGGGCTTTGGGCATAGGAGTTGGACCTGGCGCCAGGGCACACCTGAGCTCAGTCCCGCAGAGCCTGTCTATGGGTTTCCTGCTGTTACTCCTTTCCCAGGAATTGGGGCCTCGCTCTTCAGCAGCAGGGCAGAGCCTTGGCAGGGCCCTGACATCCCTACTCCTCCTCTATTTCCATCGTCACCAGAGGTCAATTTCGTGACAGGGCCCAAAGAGCCAAACGGGAGAACTTGTGGAGTCTCACACATCATTCTTTTCTCGCCTCCTGTGCTCGTCAAAGGGCGCTTCGTGTACAGCTTTCTGAACTTGAGCATCACTTTGATAGAATGAGGTAAAATCTTGTGCCCTAAGCAATAATTTCTTGTCAAGAATGACCTATTTAATCACTGGAGATCCCGATTAATTGCCCTGCTCCACAAAGAGAAATCTTTTGGCGATTCCAGCATTCACTGTAAATTTAGTATTTCCAGAATGTACAATCGAGTCTTCGCATCTATTTTTTGAAAAGGAGGTAGAATTGTAATGTTAGAAATTTCTAACCAGTTTTTAAAGGACCAAACGGTGCTGAAAGGTAAATTAATTTCAAACACATCAGGCAAAACCTTAGTTGTAAAAATGAGCAGAAACACTTTACTAAAACGAATCCCCATTTCTTAGCCTCTCCCAGCATTCCCTCCTACTAGCTCAAGAACCAAAGCAAACAGACGCATGTCACGGTTAGGCTACAGAAATTGTCAAATTATTCAACCACTCAACATTTTTTTACTCTTTGTGAAAGTCTGACCACCTCCAATAGGAAGTTGGGCAGAAATTTTCCATAGGACAGAACCTTTCAGTTGTTGAGGTTGAGGGTCTTTAAAGTCATATATTCAGACTAAATTTTACTCAGTCTCCTTTTGATGAAATAATTCTAGTAAGCAAGGCAGAAAATAGTGCCTAATTAGAAAGTGATCAGGAAAGAATAAAGGTTTTCTATCCTGACTAGCATCATTTTTAAAACAAATGTCTCATTTTAAAGTGGAATCAGCTTGGCAGACCTAAAGTTTTTTAGAGCTGGGCATGGTTGCACACACTTGTAATCCCAGAATTTAGGAGGCTGAGAGGCCTTTTGCAACTTAGTGAGACCCTGTTTCAAAATAAAGAATAAAAAATAGGAAGGGGGTATGTATAACTTGGAGGGAGAATGCCCCTGGGTTCTATTCCCAGTACCAAATATAAATAAATAAATGAATGAATAAATACATAAATATTCTTGGTCTTAAATTGATTTGATAGTAGGAAAAAGGTACATATTCTTTCTCTTTCTTTCTTTCTTTTCTTTTCTTTCTTTCTTTTTTTTGGTACTGGGGATGGAACGCAGGGGCATTCTGCCTACAAGCTACACTCTCAACCCTATTTTTTAAAAATTATTTTTATGTTGAAACTAGGTTTCAAATAACACATTTTCAACCCACTGAGTTGCAAAGGGCCTCAGTAAATAGCTGAGGCTATATGAGAACTGTGAGGCTGAGACAGGAGGATCACAGTTTGCAGCCAGCCTCAGCTACTTAGTGAGGCCTTTTGCAACTCAGTGAGACCCTATTTCAAAATAAAGAATAAAAAATAGGGCTGGGGGTGTGGCTCAGAAGTAGAATGCCTCTGGGTTCCATCCCTAGTATCCCCCCAACACATACAATAGGGCTGGGGGTGTAGCTCAGAAATAGAATGACCCTGGGTTCAAATCTCAGGTCTAAAAACACAACACAACACAAAAAAACAAAAAACCTGTCCTGAATTTATGCCAGGTTTTTGATAGCTTTAAAGCAAACTTGTGGATTTTAGCACAATTTTTGGTATAACTTATTTGTTCTAACAACAGAGAAAGGAACTTGTCTTTTGTTGTACAATAAAATATTGAGGAAAAGGAAGCATACATGGGACCAACCTAGACTAGAAGGAAACAGAAACAAGAACCAGTATTTTTCAGATGTTCATATGTTCCAGAATCATTATCATATTAAGATCTCCTTGTAATTTTTTATCTTTTACTTTTTGTGGCACTGGAGATTGATCCCAGGGGCATCCTACCTCTGGAGTATACCCCCAGCCCTATTTTATTTTGATTTTGAAACAAGGTTTGTCTCAGTCAACATTCTATCTGCTATAATCCAAATGACTGACTGTACAATGTAGAGGAAGGAAAATTTATTTATTCAGTTTATAGTTCTTTTTCTTCTTTCTTTCTTTCTTTCTTTCTTCCTTTCTTTCTTTTTTTGGGGGGGCACTAGGGATGGAACCCAGGGGCTTTCTACCTCTGGGCTATACTCCAAGACCTATTTTATGTTTTATTTGGAAACAGAGTCTCACTAAATTGCTGAGCCTCACTAAGTAGCTGAGGCTGGCTTCAAACCTGTGTGATCCTCCTGTCTCCACTTCCCAAGTACTGGGATTACAAGCGTGCACCACCACACCAGCTGCTTTCTTTCTTTCTTTCTTTCTTTCTTTCTTTCTTTCTTTCTTTCTTTCTTTCTTCCTTTTTTTCTTTCTTTCTTTTTTTTTTATTCACAGTTTTTCTGAGATTCTGAGTTCAGTCCCTGCAAGGTCAGGGTCTGAGGCTCAGGGAATGACTATGGGAAATGGAGAGAGAGAGAGAGAGAGAGAGAGAGAGAGAGAGAGAGAGAGAGAGTGAGAAAGAACACACAAAGCTCTGTCCGCTCTCACATCGTGGAGGCCAGAAGCAGAGAAAGCAAGCAAGCAAGCAAGAGGATTCACAGACACAAACACAATCCCTGAGGCCTCACCCTCAGGGACCCACCTTCTCCAGCCACAGTCCACTAGCCTAGGTTACCACCCAGATTAATGCATTAATATACAGATTTATCTACTGATGAGATTACAACACTTCCTACTTAACTATATAAACCCTAGCTCTTCAGGGAACATATTTTATCTGATCATAATGAGGTTTCACAAATACACAATAACCTCAAACTTGCAATAGTACTCCTGCCTCAGCCGGGTGTGG
Source organism: Muscardinus avellanarius (assembly GCF_963383645.1). Lineage (NCBI taxonomy): Eukaryota > Metazoa > Chordata > Mammalia > Rodentia > Gliridae > Muscardinus > Muscardinus avellanarius. Next base: position 54,082,360 of record NC_137794.1, read on the forward strand.
TGGTGCATGCTTGTAATCCCAGCATTTTGGAGGCTGAGACCTGAGGATCTTGGTTCGTGGACAGCCTCAGCTACTTAGGCCCTTTGCAACTCAGTGAGACCCTGTTTCAAAATAAAGAATAAAAAATCGGGCAGGGGGTGTAGCTCAGAGTTTAGATGCCTCTGAGTTCCATGCACAGACCCCCCCCACACACAAAAATACTCCTGCCTCAGCCACCTAAGTACTAGGATTAAAGGCTTGTACTACTGCATTTGATTGGAATTTATTTTATTTGAGAAACCCAGAAGTCAAATATTTCCTTATCTGACATATTTTACATATATTAAATTTTTTTAAACATGGTCTTGCTGTGTTGCCCAGGCTGGCCAAAAAATCCTGGTGTCCTCCTGCTGATACCTTCTGAGTAGCTAGAATTACAGATGTACACCAATCCACTTGGCTATTTGTACTTTCATTAAGTGCCTGATGGTTCAAACCTGGAGCCTGTGGATGCCCAATTGGTTCTGAGATAGTTTGCTTCATGAATTGCAGTACAAATGGCTTTTAGGAATTGCCTATTCATTGAGATGTGGTAATGGGAGGGCTGTGTTAAATATGGTGGTCAAACAAGCTTGGGAGTAAAAAACAACACCTGCCCAATGATCAATGAAAATGGACTATACCATCTTTGGTTCAGACCCCAGAATCAAAGGGTTTTTAGATGCATGCATCCTGGTTCATCGACTCAGATCCAGTCCTGCTGCACAGGAGGGCTGGTGGCAATGCTGGGGATGGTGACTACAGAACAGCCTTCTTGCTCATAAAAGAGCAATGGTTAGAATTTAGTCAATTCCTTTGACTTCCAAGAGAAGGTATAAGATGACCAAGATGGAAAGGAGGCATTGCTTTTCTGACCTTCCTTTTTTACTAAGCTATAAAAAATAAGGGCAGGTTGTACCTCTCAGTGCCTGTATGGCTTTGAGAATACAACTTTCTGTGCATCGGTTTTCTCATATGAAATGAAGAAGGGATCTTAAGATGATCCTTAAGGCCTTCTCAGTTTTGTGATGTGGAGAGTGGTGAGGAAGAAGAATAGTAGGGATTGAATTGTTGAAGCTGTCTTCCAATATTCTAGAAGTTTTCAGGACCATTGCTATCATTTATCCTGACTTAACTCTCAAGTAATTCAATAGTTGTCTCCTCCTTTCTCTTGTGTCATCAATATTTTTCATTTTAGTGAATCATTGCCACCCTCATATAAACCTGTTATAATATCGTCCAAACTGTAACAACCCTGCAGTTGTGTAATCATATATCCCCTCCACATACCACCATATTTCTTTGGTTCTCTTTATAGAAAAATTAATTTTATGTGTAACCCATAATCAAAGTCTCTACTTCATTTTCTTCAATATTCTCTCTCTCTGTCTCTCTCTCTCTCTTTCTCTCTTTCTCACTCTCCCTGCTAATTAATACATAAAAATCAAATACCATACTGCTAAACTTCATGGTCAACTCTGAAACTCTCATCCAACATGATTTTCAGCAGTATTTCATAGAAATCCTCTTTTCTTTTTTCCAGAAACTTTGACTTCAAGGATAGTACTCCATTAATTCTTCTACCTCACTGATTGATTGCTCCTTCTATCTTCTTTGCTGTTTCCTCCTGACCTCTCTGATTTCTAAAAATTGCAGTTCCCAAGGGTCATCCAGTTCTATATACACTCATTTCTTTAACGATCCCATCCATTATCACTGCTTTAAATGAATATGCCATAATTAATTACTATGTACTGATGACTCTATAATTTATAGCCCTAGTATAACTCTTCCTCTAAATTCTAAACTCATATATATTCCCAATTCTGACTTAATTTTTTTCTCCACTTGAACATCTAATAGCCATCTGTAATGGTTTGTATTTAGAACGTACCCCTAGTCCTCATGGAAACAAGGTAGCAATGTTGGACAGGGCTTAGTTGCTGAGGAGGGGTCCCTGGTGGTGTCGGGGATTATCTATCCTTCTTCCTCCTCCCCTCTCTTGCTTCTGGTCTCTGAGGTGAGGAGCAGAGCCCATCTCTCTGCCTGCCTGCCTGTCTGTTTGTCTTTCTCCCCTCACCGCCATGACCTGAGATTTAGAATCTAGACTCACATAAACGGAACCTGGAATCTCCAAGAAACTGTGAGCAAATAAATCTCCCTTCCTGTAAACTGTGTGATCAAGGCCTTTTGGATTATATTAGCGAGGATGCTAAGACCATCTCAGATTTAATAAGAGCTCTTACTGTCCTCCTAAACATTTCTGGTCTTTCAGTCTTTTTCATCTTAATAAATGGCAAAGCCATACATAACTATTTGCTTGTAACAAAACCTGGTATTAACCCTTGATTCCTGTTTCTTCCATACCCTAACTCAATCCATTAGGAAATCTTGGAGGCTTTATCTTAGAAACATCTTCAGAAGTTTTCCTCTCCCTTTCACCACCACCACCATCATCATTTTGGTCCAAGTCATAATTTCTCTCCCAGATATTATTATAGTCTTCTAATTAATTTCTGTTTCCACTTTTGTCCCCTGCTTATCCATATTGTAGCCAGTGTGAGTCTTCCAAAGAAAAATTGCAATTGTGTCACACCCCTATTCAAAACCCCATAATGATTCTCCATATCATTAGCGTATAATCCACAGTTTTTAACACGGTTCAAAAGGCCCTCCAAGAAAAGTCCCATTATTATTTTTTTAATCTCATCTCCTACCCCTCCTCCATTAACATTCTATTCCAGTCATGCTGGCCTCCTCCTAAACTTTGAAATTACTAGATACACTTCCACTTACGGGCCTTTACAGCTCCACAGGTATCTTCCATAGTTTTCTCCTTTACTTTGAATAAAACATCATCATATACCAGAAAGACCTTTTTTTATTTAGCCACCCCATGTAAAATAGCACCTTTCTACATTAGTTTCTTAGCATTTCCTTGCAATATTATTCATAGCACTTGCTACCTCTGATATTATTTTCTTAAAATATAGCCACTCATCTAGGTGTGGTGGTGCATACCTGTAATCCCAGGACTTGGGAGGCTAAAACAGGAGGATCACAGGTTTGAGACCAGCTTCAGTAACATAGTGAGCTCTCATAAACCTAGTAAAACTCTGTTTCAAAAACAAATTATAAAAAGAGCTGGGGGTATAGTTCAAAGGTAGAATACCCCTGGGCTCAATCCCCAGTAAAACACACACACACACACACACACACACACACACACACACACACACACACCTGCTCTAATGTTTATGAATTCAGTTCTGTAAAATGGTTCAATGACAAGCCTGTGGCCCCTATAATATATTGAATTCTGTCCTCATATAAGATTGTTGTTTCCTCATTGTTAGTTGATGCTGTTCTAAGAATCTAATGTTCACTTAATATTCAAAGACATAAATAATGGGAACTTTTCCTTTTGGACCCCGCTTTTTAAGATGAGAGAAAATCTTTCCATGTACATCCCAAACGCTTGCCTTTGGGTATGTCTCTCCAGAACTGTTCCCTATGCCCCTTGTTAAACCAATCATAAGCCGGGTGTGGTGGCGCACGCTTGTAATCCCAGCGCTTGGGAGGCTGAGACAGGAGGATCACACAGGTTTCAAGCCAGCTTCAGCTACTTAGTGAGGCTCTCAGCAACTTAGTGAGATGCTGTTTCCAAATAAAGTATAAAACAGGTCTGGGAGTGTAGCCTGAAGGTAGAAAAGCCCCTGGGTTCCATCCCCAGTAACACACACACTCACACACAAAAACAAAACAAAACAAAACAAAACAAAAAACAAGAGAACTACCATTATTAACTTAAGTCAGTCAAGATGAACCTCCGAGGCTTAGCATTTTCTAAAGCACTTGGCTTTAGAAAAAAAAAGCACAGGGGTACGTTAAACAACAATGAAGTAGGGTGATGGGGATAGGGTAGAGCACTCGCTTCGCATGTGTGAGGCCTGTGTGTTCAGTCTCCTGTATTTTAGGTGGAGGGGAAGAGAAAGAAAGAAAGAAAGAATGAATGAAAGAACAAATGAAAGAGCTGGATGTGGTGCTGTATGTCTGTAATACTAGTACTTGGGAGACTGAGACAGGAAGATTTCAGTCTCAAGGACAGCCTCAGCAAGTAGTGAGACTCTCATAAACCTTGTGAGATCCTGTTTCAAAATAAAAATAAAATAGGGCGGGGGTGTAGCTTGGAGGTAGAATGCCCCTGAGCTCAAATCCCAGTAGCAAAAGAAAGAAGAGAGAGAGAGAGAGATGGAGAGAGAGAGAGAGAAAGAGAGAGAGAGAGAGAGAGAGAGAGAGAGAGAGAGAGAGAGAGAGAGAGAGAAGAGAAGGGAAGGGAAGGGAAGGGAAGGGAAGGGAAGGGAAGGGAAGGGAAGGGAAGGAAGGAAGGAAGGGAAGGGAAGAAGGAAGGAAGGATGGATGATGGCTGTTGGGTGGGCTTTTTGTTTTTGTAGTACTGAGGATTGAACCCAGGGATATTCTACTTCTGAACTACAACCCCATCCATATTTTTTATTGAATTAAATGTATTTATTTGGTGGTACTGGGGATGTAACCCTTCTATCTCCAGGCTACACTCCCAGAACTATTTTATATTTTATGTGGAAACAGGGTCTCTTAAGCCAGCGAGGCTGGCTTTAAACCTGTGCGATCCTCTCTGCCTCCCAAGCGCAGGGATTACAAGTGTGCACTACCACACCCAGCTTATTTTTATTTTGAAACAGGTTCTCACTAAGTTCCTGAAAACCTCAATAAATTGCTGCTGCTGGCCTTGATCCTGCAGTCCTCCTGTCTCAGCCTCCCAAGTGCTGGAGTGCACCACCATGCCCAGCTTGAGTGGACATTTTAAAAGTGTCCCTCATACTTGTGATCAATCATAACTCTATTTTCTTGGCCATCTCTTATTTAAGTAGACAGACAAAGATGTGAATAATAAATCTTACATTCCTATGCAGCTGATCATTTGAATGCAGCTCTCTACTATTTCTTATCATTTTATCTGTTATATTCTATTTATTTATTTATTTATTTATTTATTTATTTATTTATTTTAATTTTTTGCTGTACTGGCAATTGAACCCAAGGGCATTCTACTTCTGAGCTATACCCCTAACCCTATTTTTTTTTTTTTGCAACAGGGCCTCACTAATTAGCTGAGACTGGCTGCAAACCTGGCATCCTCTTATCTCAGCCCCCTAAGTACTGGGATCACATGTGTGAGTCAATTCATTTATAAGAGGTCTATCTATTGTCTGTTCTTGAATAGCTAATTACCCTAAAACTATGTGACATAACACAACAATGTATTTCCCCACACATTTTTTTTTTTTTTTTTTTGGTGGTACTGGGGGTGGAACCCAGAGGCTTTCTACCTCCGGGCTATACTCCCAAATCCATTTATATTTTATTTTGGAAACAGGGTCTCACTAAGTTGCTGAGAGCCTCACTAAGTAGATGAGGCTGGCTTCGAACCTGTGCGATCCTCCTGTCTCAGCCTCCCAAGTGCTGGGATTACAAGCGTGCGCCACCATGCCCGGCGTTTCCCCCACAATTCTGCAATTTGGGTTGGTCTTAACTGGATGGATCTTTGCTGGTCTTACCTATGTTCATTCAAGTGGCTATGGTCTTTAGTCTTTGATGGACAACTGGGGACTGGGCCTCTGTCTCCATGTTGTCTTTTCAGGAGACTAGATCAGGCTTCTTCATGTGGCAATCAATAGTATATCAAAAGGGTAAGTCCAAATGTCAAAATACTGAAGTGTCGGCTTGTTACACTTCTGATGTCCCATTGATCAGAGCAAGTCACATAGCATGGTGCTTATAATCACATTGACCAGAAATTACATGGCCACATCTAGTTAAAAAGAGGCTGGGGAACACAGTCTTAGTTCTAGACAACAATGTAACCAACAGTTATATGCCATGATCAGAATTATATTAGAAGATGGGGAGAATAGATACTGGGGAGGCTACCAGAAGACTCTGTAGCAGTGCGAAAGCAATGTAATGATGATATATTATGCTTTTCTCATTCATTCCTCCCTCCCTGCTCTCTTGCCTGTCTTTCTCCAGTCTATGAAACTTCAGCTTTGAGTAGAAATATCCTACCTTATGACTCCATGAAATCAGAAGCACAGCCGGGCGTGGTGGTGCACGCTTGTAATCCCAGCATTCGGGAGGCTGAGACTGGAAGATCACGGTTCGTGGACAGCCTCAGCTACTCAGTAAGGCCCTCTGCAACTTAGTGAAACCCTGTTTCAAAATAAAGAATAAAAATAGGGCAGGGGGTATAGCTCGGAGGTCAAATGCATCCCCAGACCCACAAAAAAAAAAAAAAAAAAAAAAGAAATCAGAAGCACAGTTTCTCAGCCTTCTTTCTACATCCAGGGCACAGGAATGCTGCCTTGGCTATAAGTCAGGTGCTGCCATCCAAGACTTTGGTCTGGAAGTAGATAATATGACAAAGCGAGCAGCTGTGTGGATCCATTCCTATGAAGGCAACAGCAGAAATATCAACCTTCCTGAGGTTGTAGAGGCAGAGATGCATGCTCAGAGTCAATTTTGGTACAATTTGTGGGGCCTGTGTCCTGTGCAGTGGCTGCGGTATAGCCAGCGGAGACATCCTGCGGTTTAATTGGGCCCGTATTCTTTGGGGAGCAGCCTTTAAGCCAGTTTTTCTGGTATCCATCCAAAATCAACTAATATCCTTTCTGTCTCAAACAGAGAGTTTTTTTTTTTTTTTCCGTACTGGGTTGGAACCCAGGGGCATTCTGCCTCTGAGCTATATTTCCAGCCCTATTTTTAATTGATCCTCCTCCTGTCTCAGTCTCCCAAGCGCGGGGATTACAAGCATGTGCCACCACACCCAGCTTTCATTCTTTTTTTTGAAACAGGGTCTGTATCACTAAGTTGCAGAAGGCCTCACTAAGTAGCTGAGGCTGGCTGCAAACCTGTGATCTTCTGTTCGAATTTGTGCCCATATTTCCTCTTCTTATGAAGATACCAATGTTGGGGTCTAGTCTATAACTGTGCGCCACCTCACCCAGCTCAGAGAGTTTCTGATGTCTGTACCTGTATCATTTACTAGGGCTATGATAACAAAGTACCACAAGCTGGATGGCCTAAATAACACGAATTTCTTGTCTCACTTCTGAAGACATTAAGTCCCAAATCAAGTTGTTGGCAGAGGTGGTTCCTTCTGAAGACTGTGAGGGCGGAATCTGTTCCAGGCAACTGTTCTTGGCTTGTACATGGAGGTCTTCATGTTCATATCACATTCTTCCTTCAGTGTGTTTGTGCCCGAATTTCCTCTTCTTATGAAGATACCAATGTTGGGGTCTAGTCTAATAATTTCTTTCTTTCTTTCTTTCTTTCTTTCTTTCTTTCTTTCTTTCTTTCTTTCTTCTTTCTTTCTTTCTCTCTCTCTCTCTCTCTCTCTCTTTCTTTCTTTCTTTCTTTCTTTCTCTCTTTCTCTCTTTCTTTCTTGGTATTGGGGATGAAACCCTTCTACCTCCGGACCTATTTTATATTTTATTTGGAAACAGGGTCTCTTAAGCTAGCGAGGCTGGCTTCGAACCTGCGTGATCCTCCTGTCTCTGCCTCCCAAGCGCAGGGATTACAAGCATGCGCCACTACGCTGTGCTGATAATTTCATTTTAACTCAATTTGCATATATATAGAAACCTCTTTCCTAAAGAAGATTATGTCTGGGATACTGATGGTTAGAAGTTCAACACAGGAACTTCTGAGGACACAGTACAACCCATCACAACGCCAAAGAACCCTTGCTAGTTCAGGTGTGTCTTAGAACATGAAGTTAGAGGCACAATATCCCCAAACTCCTTGATAATGCAGAAGACTCTCAACTCCCCTTGCAAGCCACAAAGGTCAATGATAAATGTAGAATAACTTCACAGATTTTTTTTAAAAATATGCAAATAAAATGAACTTAGGCCACTTATAACTGATCAAATCACAGTCCATATTTGATGGTTCCTCTTCCACCTGAGAAGAGCATAGAGTTTTATTCAATGCCACAGGGTTAGCAGTTTGTGAAGGCTGTGGATGGCATGCCTGTGGTAGAGCATCACTGTAACTGTGAGGTTTACACATTCATCTAGATAGTAGATTCTGTAATTAGGCACATTCTTTCTTGTTCATCCTGGGTATAGCTCCTTAAAAAACAAAGCACAGAAATAGCCAGGGGTGGCGGCACATGTCTGGAATCCCAGTACTTGGGAGGCTGAGACAGGATGATTGCAGGTTCAAGGCCAGCCTCAGGAAGTTACTGAGACCCTTAGGAACTTAGTTAGATTCTGTTTCCAAATAAGAAAAATGGAGCTAGGCATGGTGGTGCATGCCTGTAATCCCAGCACGTGGAGACTGAGAGAGCAGGATGGAGGTTTGGGCCAGCCTCAGCTACTTAGTGAGATAGACCTTGTTTCAAATTAAAGAATAAAAAATACGGCTGGGGGTGAAGCTTGAAGGTAGAATGCCCTTGGGTTCAATCCCCAGCCAGTACTGAAAAGAGAGAGAGAGAGAGAGAGAGAGAGAGAGAGAGAGAGAGAGAGAGAGAAAGAATTGGGGTGAGGGTGTAACTCAGAGGTAAAATACTTCTGGGTTCTATCCCCAGTACACACACACACACACACACACACACACACACACACACCCCACAACACAAGAACCCTTTATTGGTTTTGTTTTTGCTTTGTTTTGTTTGAATCAGGTCTTGCCGTGTTGTTCAAGGTGTCCTTGAATATTCCTCCTGCTTCAGTCTCTGGAGTTGTTGAAATTACAGGTTCATGCCACCATGCACACCAACCTGCTCTCTCTCTCTCTCTCTCTCTCTCTCTCTCTCTCTCTCCTCTCTCCTCTCTCTCTCTCTCTCTCTCCTCTCTCTCTCTCTCTCTTTCTCTCTCTCTTTCTCATATTTCAAAAGTATACTGGGTATATACACACACCTGTATATCTCTTCTATTCTGCTACCTCTTTTTTGAAAATTTATTTCAATTTTTTATTTTTTTGTGTGTGGTGCTGGGGATTGAACCCAGAGACATTCTACCTTGGAGCTATACCCCCAGCCCTATATTTTATTCTTTATTTTGAAATAGGATCACATATAAGTTGCAGAGGCCTCACTAAGTAGCTGAGGCTGGCCGTGAGCCAGGATCCTCCTGTCTCAGCCTTCCAAGTACTGGGATCACAAGCATGCACCACCATGCCCAGCTAAAATTTTATTTTTAAACAGAATTTTATTTTGAAAAAACTCGAATAAATGTAGAAAAGAACTCTTACATACTTAGCACTCAAATTAAAGAATAATCAACTTCTGGCCAATGTTATTTCCCATATAGATGTTCTCAATTGGGAGTGATTTTTGTCCTCTGAGGACAGTTAAGTGAGGTGAGGCCTCTGTCGCAGTGGGGAGCAGATGCAACTGGCATGAAGTAGGAGTCAGGGATGTTGCTGATATCAAACAAAGATATAGCAGCCTCTGCAACAAAGAGTTGCCCAGCCTAAAATATCAAATGCTCTATACTTATACCCACTACCCTCATATCTCAGAATTATTTAAATTACCAACATTATATTTCCACTATAAATACTTAAACATATATATTTGAAAAGTAAGGATTTGAAGCCAAGTGTGGCAGCACACTCCTGTAATCCTGGTACTTGAGAGGCTGAGACAGGAAGATTGTAGTTTCAAGGCCATCCTCAGGAACTTAGTGAGATCTTTTGTCAAAAATTTTAAAGAAGGGGCTATAGGCATAGCTCAGATGTAGAATGTCCCAGCATTCAATCCTTAGTACAAAAGAAAAAAAAACCCAAAACACAAACAGGTCTGAAAACTAAAGGTTTACATTACAATTACATTACAATTTACAATTGCAATTTTTCTTCTTTTAATTAATTATAAATCCTAAAATCATTAAATAGCTCATCAATACCCTAGAAATATGAAGGAGGAATCTGTGATGGCTCATCTTAAAAAACCACACACTGTCATCACTTCTGTCATATTCTCTCTTTATTACATGTAAGTCATTAAATCATGCTTAACTCAAGTCTCAACTTTTTTTTTGTGGTACCAGGAATTAAACCCAGGGGCATTCTACCTTAGAACTACACCCCCAGATCTATTTTTTAAATTCTAATTTTGAAACAGGATCTAAATTTCGGAGGGCTTCACTAAGTAGCTGATGCTGGCTGTTAACCTGAGATCCTCTTGTCTCAGCCTCCCAAGTAACTAGGATTACAAGCCTGGGCCACCATGCCCGGCTTTAAGTTTCTACTTTTTGATGTGAGAATGTGAATCCCTACTGTAAAATGAAGGATATATAAAATTCCAACCTGATTTCAGGAAGATAAATGTATCATCATTTACTGATGGACACAAATCCCAGGAGCACAAATAAAAGGAGTGATAACACTGTATCAGACACAAAATTACCCGTGACATTAGGAGCACACACAAGATCTACTAGTGAACTTACTGATTGTTACTGGGAGATCCTGGTGTCAACCTGAGTTTGGTTCTTAGTTGGGATGTAACTGGAAATTGTTCTTGTTTTGTTCTTATTGCTGTGTGGTGACCATCTGATGAACTTCCATCATTCTCAGTTTGTCCCAAGCGATGGAGAGGTGTTTGCCAGGCCATTTTCCTCCCATCATGCATCACCTTCCAAAGAGTGTTATGCTGGGGTTTGGGTTAAAAAAAAATCCTCTTGAACACAACTCTATGAAGTGTTTTATTATGTGGCATACTACAACGGGGAGAAAAAGGTTTATAGGTCTCTCCAAGACTGAAAGAGATAGAAAATATTCCACTCATTGCCCACCACTGGGAGTTTTTTTGTCATACAGCTATCCCCTCTGTCTGCACTCCCCTTTGTAGTAGGAAAATACAGGTTCCATTAAGGCAGAGGAAGGGGATTCTGGAATCCGTATGGCCAATAGAGGTCCCTGCAGTGAGTTTGGGAGCCTGACTTTGAGGAGGAAAAATTATTTATAGAAGTTATTGGCTATTTCCCCTTTTCAGATCCCCACCTCTTCTTCCTTTTGTTCTTTCTCTCTTGCCTTTATGCAGATTAATTTTAAAAATTCTCAGGAATAACTTTACTTGAAAACATTCCTAAGACACACACACACACACACACACACACACACACACACACACACACACACAGAGAGAGAGACAGAGACAGAGACAGAGACAGAGACAGAGAGACAGAGAGAGAGAGAGACAGAGAGACTCCCTCCTATCTTGAACTCAGATTCACAGAGTTTCCCATTTTCCCAAGGAACCCATGTTTACAGATGAATTTAAATAAACTAGAAAACCTAGGAGGAAATTTGAAGATTTGAAAGTATTGAATTCCCCCCTCATCTTTTGTTTACCTGTCCTTTTGAATTTCTTTGCTATCCCAGCCTAGGCTCCTTGCTAATTTTCAGCTTTTAAAAGACTTTGCCAGCTGGGCCTGGTGGCTTAAGCTTGTAATCCTAGTACTTGGGAGGCTGAGACAGGAGGATGACACAGGTTCGAAGCCAGCCTCAGCTATTTAGTGAGGCTCTCAGCAACTTAGTGAGACCCTGTTTCCAAATAGAATATAAAAAAGGTCTGGGAGTATAGCCCAGTAGCCCGGAGGTAGAAAGCCCCTGGTTTCCACCCCCAGAACAGCCAGAACCAAAAACAAAAACAAAACAAAACAAACAAACAAACAAAACACTGTTGCCTCAGCCTCCAAACCCAGCAGCTACTTCTGGGTGGAGATTCACAGACTGTACGCATAAATAAACAATATGAATAAATGTGAATTCTTTTCATTAGACCTGTGTTGTAACTTCGTGTATATAAAACATGCAAACGCACACACCAGGGCCCATTTTCACTGGTTGATCCAAGTGCGAAGTTTTCCCACACACAACAAATATTGTTCTTTTAAAATTTCTTTTGTGACCTTCTCCCATTTCAAGTAACAAATTGTGTTTATTATTGCTTCAAGACAGAGTATGGTTTTTTGGGGGAGGGGGCGATGAGGGTGGGAGCAGAGTTAAAAAGAAATAAAGCCAGCCTCTTCAAGGGAAAGGAAAAAAGAAAAGGAGGGAAACCCGTCTGGGAATCTCAAGAACATCTTTATTTCGCCTTTTAACTCCCCGCCTGTCTGATTAAAGAGTTCAGACCTGCTCCCCCGCCCGCCCGCGTTCAATTATCCGCAGCATCTCTACTCAGAGGCTGTCACCTCCACCAGCCCCGTCGTGAGCCATTAGCCCGCTCCTTTCCGTTTCGCCTCAGTTTCTCCCCGCAATCTTTATAAATCTCTCTTGGAGGAGGAGTGTCCGAGCGGGTGGAAGTCCGAACACAATGCGACCTGAGAATTTCCGTCACACTCCGCATATGCTCTTAAGTGCTTTAATCCCAATTAGGGGCGGCTGACACACGGTCCTATTCATTCCCATCAGCTCTTGAATACATTTGCCTAGAAATGAACTTCACAAATAGAGGCGCTCCTAAATGTGCCCAACAGCAAGGAAAATCGAATTGAGCGCGGGCTCCTTGGGCGGAGGCCGGCGGAGCGGCGCTGAATGCGCCGGAGCCCGAGACATTGCGATTCCGCAACACGCTCGCTGACTTTTCTTTGCACCACGTCAACCGAAAGAACCACGAAGTAAGTTGGGGGACTCCGGTTAAAAGGCAACTTGAGAGGGACTCTGAATACTTTTATTGAGCCGTTTCCAAAGGGGGACTTTAATAAAGGGGAAAAAAAGAAAAAAGAAAAAAACACAACAACAACTGCGTCCTTGGCTGCGAGCTTGGAGCCTCCCGACCGCCGCTCATCCACCGGCCTGGCAATTAAGGAGAAAATGGCCTCGTCGCCGGCGTGTCATCTGGTGGCGTTCCCAGAGTCCGCCGCCGCCGCCCCATTCACACCCGGCCGTAATGTCCCACCCGCGCCCCGGGGCCGCGCAGCTGGTCTGCGCTGACCCGCCGGCCCGGCCGCCCGGACACCCGCGGGGGCGCGTCCTGCCCATCTCAGGCGCAAGCTTCGCCCCTGAGCTCGGGGTCTCCCGGCGCCCCGCCCCGGCCCCCCGGCCTCGTCTCGGGAAGCTGGCCCACAGGCACCCACTCCATCAAGGCCCGGGACTCTGAGCGCCCGCGGCGGGGTGTTGGGGGCGACTCCCCATCACCTGCGCCCGTAAGGCCAAGCCCCCAGGGGCAGACACTTTGGTCCTCCGTACCGGGGGATCTAAAGTCCAAGGGCTCTGCGCGGCGTAGACCGCTCCGGTAGAGCAGCGAGGCCAGAAGGAGGCGCGCGGCTCAGCCCCCAGTCCTTGGGATGCTCGGCTCCCCCTGGCGGGGCCCGGCCGGCCGCGCGCTCCGCGCCCCGCGCTCCTAACCCCGGCCGGCCCGGGCCGCCCCTGCGCGGCGAGGCGCTCAGCTCCACCCCCACCCCCCTCATCCCCCCACCCGGCAGCCGGTCCCTCCGGCCGCCGCCGCTCCCGAGCATCCGAGCCTCGTTAGAGGCAACCTGTTCCCCGGCCCCGCAGGGCCTGCGCGGTTCTGCGTGGGCTGGGAGCCCCACCGCCCCCAAACCACTCTCTCCGCACCTCGGAGTGGGAGGGATTTCGCTTTAACAGGGCCTCTGGACGCCCATTTTAAGTCGATAAAAAGCCGAGTGGAATGTTTTGATTGAGTCTCAACATTGTCTTTGAATAAGGCTGAGACCATGTAATTAATGTGTCTTTTTAATAAGGGACAATACGGCCGTTCAAGCTATTTAATTTCATTTAATTTTCCATCCCATTTGCTTCACAGCCCGCTTTTACTTTTAACACCCAGCCTTTCACCGGCCCATCTTGCTCCACTGGGCACATTAGATTGGTTTCACCCTTGCTTTTTAGGGGAGGAAAAATAAAAGAAAATGTGTTCCTTTCCTCCTTTGTGGACAATTTATTTCACTTGGGGAACTTCAACTCTGAGCCACAGGACAGAATAAAACTCTGCGAGCTGGTGTGAACGCCTCTGGCGCAGTCTCTTTCTTCTCGCGGGGCTGGGAACCAGCCACAATTGGCTATATTAATAAATAACTTTCCTCGCAGTCGGCCTTTACATGGTCCTATTGATAAAATTGTTCGCGTGTCGTTCACGCTTTTTCACTCATTAAGGAGGGCCGGGGAGGCGCCCCGAACCCAGGCTCTGCGCTCGCCCCTTCCCGCTCTCAGTGCTGGTAATTTAAACTGGGTGTCATCCCGGAGTCGCCAGGCCAGAGGTTAGAGGGACATGTTCATGGCTTAAATTTATTGCCCTCAACTCTTCGGTGCGGCTTCCTCTCCGCCTCCCCTCCCCCCGCTTTTGCCATTCATAGGCCGCCAGATCAAAGGCTCCCTCCCCTCTCCGGAGGACAGTCTTCCACGCCAACAAGGGGCACTGGAGTGTGGGGGGGGGAGAAATTTCAGTGGCAGTTTCCTCAGAAAGTGGCGCTGGGCATGGCGTTGGGCCTGGCGGCCAGAGGGATGGTAGGTGGTGGTGGCCCAGACCCGCGGAGCCCCTAGCAGCGGCTACCTAGGCCCTGGAGTTTACACGGACCCCAGCCCTCCCTGTGTCGGGAAAGGTCTGCCCCGAGCCCTTTGACCTGACCTGAATTCTCGAATTACTGCAAAACACGAGTTTGGGAACTTCCATTATGCTACAGGTCCTTGTTATCCACTGTTCACGCAAACAGGGGTGAACAGCGGAGTGAGAGCCGAGGGTCCATTTACACCCCACATTTCCATTTTATGGATCAGGAGACTGAGGCCCTGAAGTAATTCGCTGGAGGTTTCCTGAGTCTTTAGTGGCAGAGGACAGACAGAATGAGTCGGAGAGTCTGCGGATCCCAGCCGGTGTGGCCCAAACAGGTTTCCAGCCCGGGAAGCTGCACTGAGCTTCTTTGAGCGCCCTCCTGGGACAAACTGTGGCGTTACAGGTGTTGCCACCCTGTGTCTGGCCGCTTTCCTTACCAAGAGCCACTCCTGGGGTCCACCAGTGCGTTGCACCTTCCTTGGGCAAAGCCACGGGGAGAAGCCAGTATGGGCGCTGCTCCCTGGGGTCCCGTGGCTTTTGATTGAGTGATTGAGCTTCTGACACCCAGCGGGAAACCCATTACCCCTTGGGCCTCTCTGGGAATGGTGTGGGGCTTCCATGCTGGCTGCCTTAAATTTTGGGGAAGGTGCCCAGGATTAGCAGGACTCAGTGGATCACAAATCACAGCAGAACTGTCACCGATACCTGATGAGCACTGTCCTCGCACAAACAGAACCTCCCCTGAAAGAAAAGGGGAAGGGTCGGCTTTAATGCAAAGTACAGGCCCTGTTGGTTCAAGAACCTGCGGCTTTAAGCAATGGACGACCCAAGTGCCCACCTTGGTCCTATTCACTGTCCTCACACAAAGAACTTCTCTGAAAGAAAGGGAGGGGGAGACTCAGGCTTCACGCAAAGTACCTGGCCCGTTAGTTCAAGAACAGGGAGGGCATTAAGCAGGGGACGACCCAAGTGCCCACCTTGGCCCTGTTCTTAGCAGCTTCTGAAAGACTGCTTTGTGATAAGTTTATTAAAATAAAAAGTAATATCCAGTTTGTTGGTTCAAGGGAAGGACTTTGTTCCAGTTTTAAACTTAAGAGCAAAACGGGTTGAGTCTATCGGGATTGACACGTCCAGCAGAGGTGATTAATAATCTGGCGGCAGAAGGACACCCTCTCCAACCCTAGAGCATGGTCGGTATCCCCTTAGCCGCTCCTTCCTATTCTCCAGAGAAGTAGTACACAGTTGACCTGGCCTTCTCAAATTGGTCCAGAGGGCTCATATTTCGGGGTGAACCAGGGCAGAGGGAACAAATAAAGTGGTTCTAAATAGATGACTGGCCTGAACCCAATCCCCTGAAATGGTAATATGGCCGTTATTTAAAAAGTGTAGGTATTTTCTGGTGTTTTCCCATCAAGTACCTGCCTAATTTCTGTATGGCACACGCCAGAAATCAATAGAAGTTAACAAGTCCTCCAAACAGTCCCCATCGCTTTGTTTAATCTCCTTTACAATAAAGCCAAGGGGAGAGAATTAAAAATCTTTGAAGTAGACCAAGGCTCAAAGGAATCAGCCAAGTAGACTTAAAGTAGTCACTTATTTCCCAAAACTGGTTTGTCTGCGAACAATAAAAGGAAGTAAAATTTATGGAGAAATTATACAGTGGATTTGTCACTTAAAATATCGTAACTGTCTCAGGGACAATACCCCATGCTGAGGATTAATGGTCCCGCCGGACCTTTGATTCACCAGCGCCTTTTCTTCGCCCTTGACAAATTGGATTTTTAGGAATGGGAAGGTCGCCTGGACCATTGTGTGCCGAGCCATTCAGAGGCCTCGATTATGCAGGGGGCTGAGGGAACCACTCCATGTGACCCTCTCGGGTGGGACTCAGCAGCTGCTTCGCAGCTCAAGTCTCTCACCAAACTCCGCGCCCTTGCGCTCATGGTGCCAAAAGGCGCCCGCCCCATTGAAAAGGCGCAGTGCACACCCGTCCGCGTCACTCCGCAGGCGGAGGACGCGCTTCGGGGCGCGGCTCCCTGGCTCGCACGCGGCTCGGGCTCTGCCACTCGCGCCCTGCGGAGGACCTGGCGCGCCCCAGCGCCTGCCTGGCGGCGGTGGCAACAATGCACGGAGCCGCCCGTGCTTCGGCCACCAGCGTGAGTGCCGACTGCTGCATCCCGGCCGGCTTGCGCCTCGGGCCGGTGCCCGGCACCTTCAAGCTGGGCAAGTACCTGTCAGATCGAAGGGAGCCCGGGCCCAAGAAAAAGGTACTGGTCATTCAGGCCGCCACCGCTGCGGCTCACATCCCTTTGCCCCGACCCTCGGAAAGAGTAGAGAAGCGGAGGACCCGGGTGATTGAGTCTTTACCTGCTAAATGTGCCTCCTCGAAGGGGACTCCGATGATTCCCAGCAAGTCTCATCAACTGAGAGCTGGGCGTGTGCCGAGCTGAAGGGAGAGGACGTGGCTGAGAGAATTCATCACCCCTCACCCCCAGCACAGTGCACCGGGCTCTCCGCGGGCCAGTACCGGTCCGAGGTCGCGGTTGCCCCAAAGCTCTGGGTATTCTTAGCAAGGTGTTGAAGCCTCCCCCCCCCCGCACCCCAAACTTCCACCCTGGTCCTTGTCCCTCTCTGCAACATACCCTTCCTCTGGGGGGACACTGGGCATCTGGGACTTGTATGCTAATTTCAGGCTTAAATTTATCTTAATATTTCCTCCGGGAAGATAATCACTGGGAGGTTTTCAGTTCCTGGAATCGCCCCCAGATTTTTCTTTCCTCCGGCTTGCTCGTGGGTTTAGGGCAAATGGAGGGAAGGTGAGCCTGGCGGTAGCTCCGACGCAGACGCGGAGAGCCAGGGGCGCCCACCCGCGGGGGACATCGCGCCGCGGTGCCTGCGGAATCCAGGGTCCCTACCCGGAGACGCCAGGGCCAACCTGTCAGCCATGACTTCCCAAACAGCGTCCTGATCCCTGGTCAGTGAAGGGGATCTAAAGGCTCTTGCCAGCTGTGGGGGCGTCCTAGCAGCCAAAGGTCGGCAATCAGCGACCCGGAAAGGCAGGCAAAAGTCTGGTAGGGAAGGATCTTGACATTAGCCGCTGCCTAGCGCTTCCTTGTAAGAAGTAGCTCCGGTGTCCCGCATCTTTCGCTCTCCTTGCAATCAATCCTCTGGCCCCAGATCCCAGTTTAAACCAGGGTTTGCAGCACACCAGCATTACTCTTTAAACGCAATTTAATGGCTTTTAAATGGCCAGCTAGCTTCGGGCAAGACTTCCCTGCCAGCGCTTTGTTGCTTCAGAGGATTTCACTGCCGGCTCGCTGGCAGCTACGTGCGGAGCAGCGAGAACTGGGAGGCTTGGAGAGATGGGGATGTGGTAGGGTTGCTCTGTGCCCTGGGACTGACTTCGAAAAGTCTCTACCCTGGTGTTGGGTTGTTCTCTGAACTGCAAGTGGCGGAGGTGGGGAATGTCTTGATGCAAGGTGCACCCTGGCGTTATGGGAGGATGCTCTTAGCATGCTGGTGCGGCCAAGGTGTCTACTGGGGCGCACTGGACAGGGCCTGCGGTATCAGCCAGCCTCCCTTTTGTTCATCCTCCAGGTTAGGGCCCTAAGGCCCTTGGAGGTCTGGCGAAAGTGAACACAGCCATTTCCCGATTGGGGGAGGGGTGGAGCAAGAACTTTTCTCTGGGTTGCGGGCCTGGCCGTGGTGCGGGAGAGAACGACCACTGCTTGTGTTGCAGGTGCGCATGGTGAGAGGGGAGCTGGTGGACGAGTCGGGGGGCTCCCCTCTGGAGTGGATAGGGTTAATCCGGGCAGCCAGGAGTCCCCAGGAACAGACTCTCGAAGCTATTGCAGATTTACCCGGAGGACAGGTACTGCGGGCTCCCCTCACCCCAATTCCATCGACCTAAATGTCCCTACTGTGGCCAACAACATATTAAGAGCCAGGACGCTTTAGTTAAAGGTCTCATGTAAATGTCCCAATAGCTCTGTAAGGTAGGCACTACTGTATGGTGTCTCCGTTTGAAGAATGGCAGAAATGAGATTTAGAGAAGCCCAGTAGCTGCTGAAGGGTCACGCAGCATTATGATGATTTGCATTTTGATGAGTTACCTAGGAAATGACAGAGCTTTCTTATTCCACGCGTCCCAGATCTTCTACCGAGCCTTGCGAGATGTCCAGCCTGGGGAGGAGCTGACTGTGTGGTATTCCAACTCCTTGGCTCAGTGGTTCGACATCCCCACGACAGCGACTCCAACCCATGATGAGAAAGGTACCCTCTGAAAAGGCCTTCAGGCTGGGGTTGGTGGGTGGGAGAGAGGCCAGCCCCTCCAGTTCTTGAGGGTGGATCTAAAGCTGAAGGGACTTTCTTCCTAGCTATGTAAAACTGAAATCCCAGTCCCCTCCTAGGCAGAGAGGAGATTTCACCACTATCTTCTTAGAACCAACAGTAAATGATAACGGCAGTGACAGTAATTTGACTCAAGGTGGCAGGGGAAAAATACTCTGAACTTCACAGGATTGTCCTTTTCTGGTGCACACCAAAGCAAAAATGTATTGACCTAATTAAATGTATTAACCTAATTAAAATTACCTAATTAAGAATCAATAAAGGGATCTTAAAATATTGTCACAGTGATTACATCATGAGTTCCAGACAGCATAACTCAAACCTGAACTGCTTTTACAAGGTGTAAGGGCATTTTTTCTTTGGGTTTCTAGGACAGCAATGTGGTTCTACAGAATTTTAGAAGCATTACGGTACTTACAGCTGGTCTGTTGGCAGGTACCAAGGCCTTTCCATTTAAATGGTATTTGTTCCTTTTCCCCTCCCTCCTTAAATTGAATCTGGGATGTATCCCAGTTTCTTCTTAGATTTATTTGATCCCTTCCAAAGCCAAGAGCGGATTTATGCAAATTAAGGTGCAGTAACTAAAGAGAAAAGCATTTTCAAACCTTCCCTAGAACACTTCCTGTGGAAAGAAGGCTGAGAGGTACTGCACCAGTTGAGGGCTGGAGACTCCTTTTTCACACACAAACTTCCATGGCTTTCTTTTTTCCTTGCCAATTGTTTTAATTTGTCTGTAATTTCTCTTAAAGACTCATTTGGTATTTCAAGTCAACATAATGGATGCTGCAAAATATTTTAACATAATCTCCTGAATTGCTGCTCAAAATCTCATTCCTTTAGAAATAAGTATAAAGAAATTAATAAAGATATGGAAAACACTTCATGAAGTCAGAATAGTCACTTCAAAGTATCTCTTTCCTCTGTAAATTAATTCTTATTTTTGGTGAATAGATTTGTATCTATAATTTCATAAATTATTCTAATGTAGTTTGTTCACTGCATCACATTATTAATTTCTCTTATCAACTTCTCCCAGTAAAAGAGAAGGATAGATCCCCCATAAAGGAGGACTCTCAAGTCTGCTACTTTAGAACAGTTTGGAGGGCCAATGGCTTTTAGGGACAGCTATTTCTACAGAGAACATCCTTCCTTGGGCACTCCCAAATAGTATGAAAGCAACCTGTTTGAGTATAAGTAGAAGCTCTCTTGTTTTTATTTCAGCCAATTACATTTATAAACATTGTATGGTTTTATATATATATATATATATATATATATATATATATATATATATAGAGAGAGAGAGAGAGAGAGAGAGAGAGAGACACACGTACATACACAAACATACATACAGATCTCATTTTTCTTTTAGGAAAAGTGTGAGTTATTTTAAACTTGATATTCCCAGCCTGGAGATATTTTTTTTGTGTGTGTGTGGGGTACTGAGGATGGAACCCCATCTACCTTCGAGCTACACTCCCAGACCTATTTTATATTTTAAGGGTCTCTTAAGCCAGAGAGGCTGGCTTCGAACCTATGTGATCCTCCTGTCTCTGCCTCCCAAGCTCAGGGATTACAAGTGTGCACCACCACACCCGGCTAGCCTGGAGATATTTGAAATCTTGACCTCTTAAGAGTTACATGAAGGCGAGGAGGCAAAGTCACTTTTAAAGTGTTTAATATACTGGGCATGAATTGGATCTCAGAGTCTGCAGAACATGTTGATAAAGATAAACTGAAAAAGAGATGTACTGATTCCAGTATTTGTCTAAATCTCGAGAAGAGGAAGAAATAAGTACAGATGACTTTTAGTTTTTTAATACTGGCTAACTTTTGTGGATTTTGATTATATGCTAAGATTAAGAAAATTACTTTGTTTTAAGAACAAAGATTACTTGGCTTTGCAGTGGCTGAGTCATTCTGGGCTAAACTCTGAAAATCCTCTTTAAGAAGTGATGAGTCTGATGTAGTGGTTCATGCTTATAATCCAGCATTTGGGAGGCTGAGACAGGAGGGTCAGACAACCTCAGCTACTAAATGAGGCCCTTTGCAACTCAGTGAAAACCTGTTTCAAAATAAAGAATAAAAAATAGGGTTGGGGGTGTAGCTCAGAGGTAGAATGCCCCTGGGTAAACAAAACAAAACAAAACAAAAAAACGAAAGTAGTAGTAACGAGAGGGAGATTTGTAACTTTAGAGGAGGCTAAGGTATTAAAGTCAACATACTCACCAGATAATTCAGATCATTTCTCTGTCTCTTTCAAAACTTATTTTATGCAGATGTTCAGGACAAGGCAACAGGAATGTATAAGTGATTTTATCTAAGACTTCTATGAACAATTAGGATAGGGTTCCAGGCAAATTCTACTCTCCCCTCTTCTCTTCCTGCTCTCCCTTGGCCTGTGTTGAAGTAAACTGCTTCTCACTTGAGCTTCTATCTTTGTTACTAAGTGGGACTACCTGCTTTATTGAAAGCCAATAGTTAATATACATGAAGACAAATAGACTTGGACTTTTTTCCATTGTCATTTCTGTAGTAATGTTTTAAAAGTTTGAGTTACCTGTACTTAAGAAGGGAGAATTTAATTTCTCATTAAATTCAAAAGACTGATAACACACTTTGGACACTTCCTTGTGACTCGATTAACTTCCTTCTCACAGACATCCCTCCCTTCAGTATTGTCAGTCAATCACATTTTTAAACAGACCCAACCGCAGGATGGCTTTTCTGTGTACAGAAGTAATATGACCTTTTGGAATGGACACTAACTTCTATCTCCTGATCAGAATCTGTCAATCGATCAGAATCTGTGTCTCTGGATTGCGTTCACATGCCCTGGCAAAATTAAAAACACTGCTAGTGATAGAAAATGCAAACAAAGATTTGACAGCAAACATATATGTAGTACCTAGTACAGAATTCTGTGCTTATTGGAAGCAGAGTATCAGGATGACATACACATGTATGGAAATGTCACAGTGAAGCCCATTAATTAGTAATAATTAATATGGTTGATGAGTTATAATAAAAAGCTGAGATTTCTCACTTATATACATTTACATAATAAAATGCTAACAGTTCATATATCTCCTCCAAAGACTTTACTAAGTGTGAAATTGTGCAGCGACTTAGGAGTTAATTACTTACCAGGTGGGGCAAGAAAATGCAACATCGTTTTAGAACATCATCATCCTTTCTTGAATATTGGGATGTAGGATTTTTTCTCTCCCATCAAATTAAATGGAGTTAAAGAGGAAATAAAGGTACAAATAATGTTTGAAGGATAGCAAATCATAGTCCCTATGTGGTCCTTCAGTTGGTCACGCTCCAGGAAAAACCTCAGGCAAAATGTTTAAGGCTGGGAGGGGGTAGAAAGGGTGGGTAGTGGACACAAAAGACATTGTTCTATGAAAAGGAATGATTACATATGGCCCATACATACAGGATATTGTCTCGCCTGGTAATGAGGCGCTCACGACTATTAGATTGGCCTTTGTTCAGTTTATCCAAACTCCTTGACATACGCCACCTATTCTGCAAAAGCCAACAGATGGGCCCAGGCACAGCACACCCTCGATACTTGATTTAAAGCAACAGCTGCTCCCTGCTCTTCCTTGGCCAGCCTGCCCGAGCACTGCCCTCCCAACGAAGATTTGCTTGGATGGCCTAGAGGAAGTCTTCCTTGGAAAGGTCCAGGTCACCCCTCCTGCCCTCTAAGTAGTCCTGAGGATGGAGAAGGTGATAAGGGTGTGCACTTTGGGGCTTTTTCGGGTCCTTGATACAATGGAGCACCGAACTCACTTACTCAACCTACCCCCAAAATACTGCTTCTCCCATACCGCTTGGTTAAAACCTGGGCTTTGGCCTTGAGTGAGCCCAGGCTTTCTGCGTGGCTGGTTCCCTTCTCACGGGGTCGCTTTTTCACTCTTTCTCGCCCAGGGGAGGAGCGCTACATTTGCTGGTACTGCTGGAGGACGTTTAGATACCCCAACAGCCTTAAGGCTCACCTGCGTTTCCACTGCGTGCTCAGCGGCGGCGGGGGCCGCGCTTTCCTGCACCACGAGCACGCGGCTCGCCAAGCCGCCGCCCCGCCGGCCGATGGCCTCGGTTTCTCCCCGAAACCTACTACGCCCGACATCGCCGGGCCCGCCCCGGCGAGCACTTTGCGGCCCCAGCCGCCGGCCGCGCAGACCTGCGGGGCGCGGGAGAGCATCAAGCGCGAGGCTTCCTCTGCGCCCTCGGCCACCTCGCCACCCCCGGGCAAGTGGGGGCTTCCCAAGAAGGGCAGAGAACAGCCGGACCGCGCCCTGGACATCAGCGGGGCCGCTCGAGCGCACGGCCACTTCCTCGGCCTGGTGGGCAGCTCCCCGGGGGGCAGCGGCGGCCTGGCCTTCTACCCCGGCGTGCGCTCGGCTTTCAAGCCCGCGGGCTTGGCCCGGGCGGCCGCGCACGGCGACCCCTACCGGGAGGAGGGCGGCGGCAAGCCGGGGGCCGGGCTGGCTTTGGGCCGGCTGCTGGGCGGGGGCCGGGCGGGCGGGCGCCCGGGGAGCGGGGAGGGCGCGGCGGCGGGCGGCGCGGGCCAGCACCACCACCACGCGCAGCACCACCACCCCAAGTGCCTGCTGGCCGGCGACCCGCCGCCGCCGCCCCCGCCCGGCCTGCCCTGCTCGGCGGCGCTGCGCGGCTTCCCGCTGCTCCCGGGGCCCCCGGAGGAGGCGTCCGCCTTCAAGCACGTGGAGCGCGCCCCCGCCGCCGCGCTGCCCGCGCGCTTCGCCCCGCTGCCCCCCGCGCCCGCGCCCGCCCTGGAGCGCTGCGCCCTGGCGCCGCTCGACGCCGGCGCGCTCAAGGCGTACCCGGGCGGCGAGTGCGGCCCCCTGCCCGCCGTCATGCCGGCCTTCACCGTCTACAACGGGGAGCTGCTCTACGGCTCCCCGGCGGCCGCCGCCTACTACCCGCTCAAACTGCACTTCGGCGGGCTGCTGAAATACCCCGAGTCCCTCTCCTACCTGAGCGCGCCCGCGGCGGCGGCGGCCGCGGCGGCGGCGGCGGCGGCGGCGGCGGCCGCTCTGAGCCCCGCGGAGCTGGGCTCCCTGGCCAACATCGACCGGGAGATCGCCATGCACACGCAGCAGCTGTCGGAGATGGCGGCGGGGAAGGGCCGCGGCCGCCTGGACTCGGGGGCGCTGCCGCCGGCCGTCGTGGCGGCGGGGGGCGCGGGGGGCGCGGGGGGCGGCGCGGGCAAGCCCAAGACCGGCCACCTGTGCCTGTACTGCGGCAAGCTGTACTCGCGCAAGTACGGGCTCAAGATCCACATGCGGACGCACACGGGCTACAAGCCGCTCAAGTGCAAGGTGTGCCTGCGGCCCTTCGGCGACCCCAGCAACCTCAACAAGCACATCCGGCTGCACGCGGAGGGCAACACGCCCTACCGCTGCGAGTTCTGCGGCAAGGTGCTCGTGCGCCGCCGGGACCTCGAGCGCCACGTCAAGTCCCGCCACCCCGGCCAGAGCCTGCTCGCCAAGGCGGGCGACGGCTCGGGCGCGGAGCCGGGCTACCCCCCGGAGCCCGGCGACCCCAAGAGCGAGGACAGTGACGTGGACGTCTGCTTCACCGACGACCAGAGCGACCCCGAGGCGCGGGGCGGCGGCGCGCACGACTCGTAACCCGGCGGCCCCCGAGGGCGCGGTGGGGGCGCGGCCGAGTAGGGCTGGGAGCGAGGTTCTGCCAGAGGAGGAAACCCAGTTCTGGGAAGAGGGGCCCGGTCGACAAAGCAGGTGTTTGGGGAACGGTGCCAGATTTGGCCGATCGAGAGGTTCTGGAGCTGAAACTCAGCAAAAGTTCAAAGATGGCACAAACCAACTCGGCCACCCGGGCAGCCCGCGGGCGGCGGGTCTCTGCGGCCCCGGCCTCTGGGTTCCTGGGAAGGCCCACCCCACCCCCACCTCGTCCAATTGCAGTCGGTTTGGTCCTAGGGTTCAGATCACAATACCAACGTCACAGCGCCCTCGAGGGTCCCGATTTTAACTGCCACGTATTTTAAAAATTGTACTTGGAGAATTGTGCCTTTTGAAACAACGCTTTGTGTGAATTTTGCATTAGCATTTCACTGCATAGACAAAACAAGTCACAATTCAGTAGATGCGACGTCCATACACTTGGTTTGACCTTTTCGGTTCTCACGTCAGACTCCTTGCCGCAATGAATATACAGTGGTAGCAGGTGTACACATTGGTCAAGTTGCAATTATTTATGAGAGATTAATGATAAATGTAAAATATCTAAAGCATGAATCTAAGAGCACGCAATATATAATTTTAAAGAAAAATTCCTATTTGGTAGAGTACAAATGTGTATGCTGTTTTATAATGAATGATGTACAGTGAATACAGTATTTTGGTCTTGGTTCCAGTTTGTGCAATCTTTAAGAAAAATAAAGATACAAATGAGAGTTTGTTCACTTGACAGTTTTAGAAAATTCTTTAAAGGCATAGTTTAATTTGAAAACTTTTAAGAAGACTTAAATTGTTAGGCACTTGAATACTTTGATTATTCATAGAATAAATGTCAATGTTGTAAGACGGAAACACACTTTTAAATATGTGCGTTTCACAGGTTCCCAGTTAGCAGGCAAAACAATTGGTTTCTGAAACCATTGTTAATCATACTAAGTATTTTTCGTGCTTACTGAAAGAAACTAAGGACCTTCAAGGAAAAAAAAAATTCCCACACATAATCTTTTGTTATAAAGAATTATGGAAATGTAGAATCACTATTTCTTGTGCATTTCAATTTGACAGAGCTTTCCTTGGGAGGCAAAAGAAAAACCTTAGTCGGTGTCTTTTATTACACATACATTTTCACATTCATTCAACAAATACTAAAGGAGAATCTTATGTTATTGGAGGTGCAGATCTGCTTGCTTTATTTAAATTTCCCTCCCCATACTTCTTCCAATAATCGTGTGCTATCATTTATTGGCCCCATTTTACAGAAAACACACTCACTAGAACAGCAATGTTTAGAAGCTGTGTTTGTATTTGCTGTTTAAAAAAAATTAGTGCTAGCTAATGCATTTAAAAATTAATGCTAGCTAATGGAAGGATATAAAGTATAGTTACAAGCAATGACCATATTTACTGTTTTTTCTAAAAAAATGCTAGCTAGTGGAAGAATGTAAAGAATATAATTTTGTAAGCTAAAATCATAAGACAGTTTCCCTTCTCCCCATATACACCCTGGAGGGAATTATGCTTTAGAAATGGAGGATTAGTCAGGCCCTTAACTAAGAGCAGGTACCCTAAAAGCCGAAGTCTGCAGCAGTTTTCTCAGAGGTTGATGCGAAGATTCTGGCAGGTTTCTAGAGAGTCTGGGTATAATCTTGATGACTTAACTCAGTTAAATATGCCCTCTGTTTTCTGGATCTTGAATGCTTTGCAAGTCTCCTCTGCTGTCCATTTGTCTCTTAGGAAACACTTCGTCGGTCCAGGGATAGTCTGCTGGACCTTTTCTTGCACATCAAAACAGGAGGCATGGGTGGGGCTTGGCATCTGACTTCCATTGATGGTAATCTGCAAAAAGTTTTTTTTTTACTAAGTATTATTATTATTATTATTATTATTATTATTATTATTTTGCGGGCCTGGGGATGGAACCCGGAAGCATTTAACCTCCAAACTACATCCCCTGCCCTATTTTTTAATTCTTTATTTTGAAACCGGGTCTCACTAAGTTGCAGAGAGCCTCACTAAGTAGCTGAGGCTGTCTGCGAACCGTGATCCTCCTGTCTCAGCCTCCCAAATGCTGGGATTACAAGCGTGCGACACCACGCCCGGCTTGTACTAAGTATTAAACCTATTCTAACTCTGAGCTACATCTCTAGCCCTATTTTTTTTAAAATTTTGAAATAGGGTCTCACTAAGTTGCCCAGGCTGTTCTCTAACTTGTGATCCCTCTGTCTTAGCCTCCAAAGTACCAGGATTACAGGTGTGCACCACTGTGCTTGACTTAAAAAAGATTTTTTTTTCCTGTGAGACCTGTGGTAGGAATTATAGGTGTCCAATGCCAACTGACGAAAAGGTACTCTGCTTTGTAAAAGAAGCCTAAAGGGCTTTCTTATATACATGCAGATTACACATGCAAATAAGGTGATAAAGATACTACCTTTAAATGAGGACCTATTCTTATGTTACTTGCAGCTCTTTCCTCCCTGAAAGGGACCATGGATTTGGCCCACCAGGTTAAGGGGGACCTTACCACATAGGACTGGAAATAATCCCAAGAATTTGCTTGCTAAATGCTCCAAGAGTTCAGAGTCTCACCATCTGCTTAGTGTCATGGTCCTGTCTTGAAACAATTATTTCTTGAAACCAAACTCACCATTGTAGTGGAATACTGGAAAAAAGATTAAAAAAAAAAAAAAACTCATGTAAGTCCTCAGGGACTGTGAAAAAGGCTGCCCAGAATTGAAACAGGGGAAAGTTCTATCAGCTATAAAATTATTGCCTCCTCATGCCATTTCCTATCTTAGTACTAATTCCTGTAACTTTTGTGTGGAAAAAAACCCATACAGAAATAAAAATAGCTTGGTCAAAGAAAACACATTGAGAATTGAAAAAATTTTAATAAACAACCTCCCAGCCTTCTGCTTCTTTCTTTGTAACTCTATATCTCCTAGAAGTTATTAGAAATAAATTACAATTTAAAAATAAAAATTAAACGTAGACTTAAGAGACTCTTAACCACAGGTGGCTTGTAATTCTCCATAGGTTGACTCACATAATCCATATATTTGTTCATGTATATACATTGTGTCATTATTTATGCCACTGGCAAAGCCAAATTAGTGATATACAATCAGGAACAATAGTATTATTTATTTTGAGTGGCTCAATTTAATTAGTGTTTCTTAGATTATTTTTTAGTCCCTTGTCTTTTTCTTCCCACTCCTTTCCATCCAATTAGTCTTTTTTCTTTCTGGTGGTCAAAACTAACTTTGAGAGTAATACTGAAGCCACGGGAAGTTTCTAATATTCTACCTAGATATTTTATACAAAAAGATTAAAAGAAAAAAAATGGGAAAATTTATGCCTTTTGGAAAAGACTGCAGATCGGACCTAGTTAATTGGGGCATTAAAATGTTTTGATAACCTAAATATATCAGACACATTTGGGTTTTAGTTTTGCCTCTGGTACTTATTAGCTTGGCATTTTGGGCCAATCTCTCTATAACCTATAGTTTTCACTTGTAAAACAGGGCAAAATAAGCAATAGGGTGTTTTGAACATTGAATGAATTGATGCGAGTAAGCTGTTTAGAATCACACCTGACACACAGTAAGCTCTCAAATAATACGACTCTGGAGGCCCTTCGTGCGTTCACCGCAAGGATATCAGCCTACGGAGGTAAGAGCTGACGCCCTGTTGTAAGCACTGACATAATTTTGCAGGGTACTTGCTCTCCTATAGGCTTACTTACAGACTCTTAAGAACTCCCATCAACGTCATTAAATTAAAACCTTCCAAACTTAGACTTCATCAGTCCTCTTATCAGGTTATCTTTCCATTTTAAGCTCAGGTACCGGTTGAAAGGGCTAATCAAGTGGGAAGAATACTTTTTTTCCCGCTTGTTTTCACTAATTTTTGAAATGCTTGGCTGAGCAGAAAGGTTTGAACTTGAGCACGGGTGGGTTCACTTCCTTCTTGATCCGGGCGACTGTCAAGAATCCAGGAAGGAGCCAGGCGTGGTGGCGCACGCTTGTAACCCCAGAATTCGTGAGGCTGAGAACGGAGGATCGAGGTTCGCCGACAGTCTCAGCTACTTAGTGAGGCCCTTTGCAACTTAATAAGACCCTGTTTCAAAATAAAGAATAAAAAATAGGGCAGAGGATGTAGCTCAGAGGTCGAATGCTCCTGAATTCCAACCCCAGACCGCCCCCCCGCCAAAAAAAAAAAAAAAAAAAATTCAGGAAGAAGTGCAATTCGGCAATGCTTTCTCTACTCCAGGGAAAGTAACGCCGGCTGCCTAGACTCGGAGGGAGGTGAGTGGTTAGAAAGGCAGTGGTGCGCCGGGGGTGGTGGCGCATGCTCATAATCCCAGCATTCGGGAGGCTGAGATAGGAGGATCGCGGTTCAGCTACTTCCTGAGGCCCTTTGCAACTCAGTGAGACCCTGTTTCAAAATAAAGAATAAAAAAATAGGGCTTGGGGTGTGGCGGCTCAGAGGTAGAATGCCCCTGGGGGTTTCATCTCCAGTGCCGGGTGGGGGTGGGGGGGAGAAGTTCAGTTGTGGAGACTAGAGGTACCGGGAAGCACCGAGGGGGCAGTTCCAGAGCCGGGAGGGCGGAGCGTGCCTGAGCCTCATTATTCCGAGACCTCCCATTGGCCCACCCCTTGAAGCCCTGGGTACTGGGGGAGGACTTGCCTCCCCGCCCTCACCCCGCTGGGCGACCTGTTAGCAGCTTTCGGTGCGTGTAGCGCTCCAGCAACTCACAGTCTCACTCTCCTTGGGAACCCGAGTTTCCAGGTTCTGGGTTGGGGCAAAGGCGTGGGAATAAAACCAAGTTGAGGCGAGCTGTCCCGGAGCCCTGGGGGAGAGCCAGATGCGGAAAATCCGCGGCGCCCGGCAGGAGGCCTGGGGAGCTGCTGCCCCAACTAGTGCTTGTTTAAGTGCCCCGATCTCGGTGGCGGGGAGCTGCGGCACCAGCGCCCTTAGCCATCTGCCACCTCCCCAAAGAGAAGAGGGTAGGGGCGCCGGCGCCGTCGGGAGGTCAGATGTGACCCTTGGCCACCCAGGTGCGAGTTGTCAACGGGAGGACTCAACAGACGGCGGGGCCAACGAGTTTAGTTCCAGAAGGAGCGTGGCGCTCGCTCTGGGTTGGGTGACCTTCCTACAAAAGATGAAAGGAGAGCTTCTGTCATCTGCGACGTAGTTTAATTCAAATTAGGTGAAACGTTGTAGGACCGATATCTCGCTAAGGCCTTTGGCTTGGAAACCATCGGGGGTCCTTCAAAAGGGGACCAATACTGGGTGGACAATATTTATACATGTAACCTTTGACGATATTGATTTTATTTCAAGTACGATAGGTTTTACTCAATTGAACCTCAGCTTTTTAGGTAATGTAAAATTAAAGGACAAGCTTATAAAAGGAATATGAAAGTCGATAACATAAAAAGATAGATTTTTGGTGATTTAGATTGAGAGTGAAATGTTTTCACATAGACCGAGGAAACCACTTAAAATAAAATATATTAGATTTCTAAATATAATACATATTCGCTACTTTTTTTCCTATCCATAGCTCCATTTGCATAATTTAGTGTTGTAGGGAATGGATGCAAATATGCATTTCCTTTTTTGGAGCTGGGGTTTGAATCCAGGGGCATTCTACCTCCAAGCTTTCTACCCAGGCCTTTTTATTTTGGGACAATATCTCACTAAGTTGCCGAGGTTGGCCTGGTACTTGTTATCCTCCCGTGTCAGCCTCCCTAGCACTGGGTTTGCAGGCATGCACCAACACATTCTGTTGCATTTCCTATCTTAATGCTGTCAGTACAGTTAAGTTCTGGAAGTTATGCTTGGAGAGTGATTTAAAATTCAATATTCTATGGCAAGTTGTAGTTGAATGGGAGATACTCAAATCCAGCAATTTGAGTAGAAATGTTTTATGTGACAAGAGATACAGCAAAGAGATATGCAATAGCAGATAGCTTTACATAAGAACATAGCGAATGTCAGAGATTGTTCAGAACCTTTTAAAAAAATCCTTGAAAAAAAAAAGAGGCAGAAAGATTCTAAGTTTGACACTGAGTAGTTGATTCCTGAATTATCACCTTAAGGAAAATGGAGACACGACGAGGTCAAAATCAAGCTCAGTTGAGGGCATTGGACCATAGTTGAATGCATCTGTGAGCAGCAAAATGCTTTCAGGTATACAAAAAGTCACCCCAATGAGAAGTGACTCAATGCAGCATGTCGCATTTTATAAGCTTATTTGCAATTTTCAGAAAGCAGGAAAAAGAAATGCCTTTGCAATAAAGAAGATGTTGAGAAAAGAAAACACACCAGGGAGCTGATGGGATAGGCTTTCTGAATTACTTAAAGAACGCATATTTAAATCTGGTTTCATGTGCTGGCTTTGCCATCTGCAGGTATTTTGTACATATACTCTGACCTACATTTGTTTCCACAATTAATTTGTGTGTTTTCTGTTGATTTGGTAGTTTGTGACTTTGTGATTTTTATGTTGGCTGAAATTTTCTCATAAAATGAGAGAAGAGTTGACTTTGCCTTAAGGTTTTCTTAGCAGCACTCATTTAATCAAATCTTCATTATCTATTTAATCTTTACAATGATCTATTTTTCAGATAAGGGAACTGAGGCTTATGTTTCACAGAATGTTGTATCTTACAGGATGATGATGAGATAAATGGACAGATAAATGGGTTTGCAGCCTTTTTCAGCTGAAACCCAAATCAAGTTAGAGACTATCTTTAGTTTGTTGTATACATGAAATCATTTGAATTCTGGTATATTCCTGAATTCAGTTCAGTCTAGCTTGGCTTGATTTTACTAAACACAAACATGAAAATATAGGACTGGGTCTAGAATGTCTACCTGTGTCCTAAGGACTCTAGATGATAGCGTGATAATTTGATTCTGTTAAGAATTCAGGACTGCTGGGCATGGTGGTGTATACCTGTAATCCCAATACTTGGGAGGCTGAGACAGGAGGATAGCAAGTTTGTGTCCAGCCTGAGCTATTTAGTGAGGCCCTCTGCAGCTTAGTGAAACCCTGTTTCAAAATAAAGAATAAAAATTAGGGCTGGGGTGTAGCTTGAAGATAGAATGCTCCTGGGCTCCATTGTGGACTGCTAGAGAACCATAGAATTCCCAAGTTAGGACCTATACATTTGCCAGTCTTCTAGCATCCTGGAGATTGGAGATCACCTGGTGCATAATTTACTTTAATTAATTTAATTAAATTTAATTAATTTCAAATTCTTCATGTGTACCAACTGGATTCCTGAGAGTCTGGGCCAGGCAGATGTTGAGGTGGGACTGGTTGGCTTGAAGCTTCTCTGTTATCGGTAGAGCTGAGGGAGATTATGAAAAGAGAAATCTAGGGACAAGGTCAAAATAGAATGTCAGGCACGGTATCATCTGGAAAGAACCAGGCTGAGTCAGAATCACAAACTAGAACAAAATTGGGAAAGAGTAGAAGAGATAGAGGAGACCTCAAACAACTGGAGCCCGGATGTACATAGTGTCCTAAAAGTAGATTTTGCATTTTTAAAAATAGGTAATATCTTACATGATTAAAGGTCAAAACTCCCAATAAATATATATTCAGTAGTCTTAATTCTACTTCATTTCTGTATATCCCAGTCAACCCACAGATTAGCACCACGGATAGATGCATTGTGAAGCTCACTGGCAAGAGTCCCTCCTAAGACCTACCTATATTTAATTTTGTGTTCTACTTCTTGAAGTGGACTCCCCAAATTCTGAATTTCAGAACCAACAAAATTTGGATCTTCACTTTTTAGCAACTTATTTTATTTCTTATAAACTTCTAATCTTTCCTTTTTTATTTGCAAACAAGCAAGAATGATTTTTTTTTTTATGGTGCTAGGGACAGAACCAGGGCTTTGTAGATGATAGGGAAGGGCTCTCAGCTGAGCTACATCGTTAGTCTAGGTGTATTATTTTTACCTTATCTTCAAGATTTGATGTTTACTGTTCTATGTCTTATATACATATTTTAAGAATATATCTTTGTGAGTCAGGCATGGTGGCATATACCTGTAATCCCAGTACTTGGGAGGCTGATAGGATCCCAAGAGGATCACAGATTCAAGGCCAGCCTCAGAAATTTATTGGGGCCCTCAGAAACTTAGCAAGACCCTTTTTCAAAATAAAAATAAAATAGGGCTGGAGGTGTAGCTCAGAAGTAGAATGCTGTTGAGTTAAATTCCCAGTAACCTCCTCCTTCAAAATATACACTGGTGGCTTTTCATAACAGTTCAAAGACAGCTTTTTCACATTTTTTTCTTTCACTGTTGTACAGTGTTCTACTATGTAGATGTACACAGATTATTTAAACTGGTTCTCGTGTTGATAGACTTTTGGGTTGTCCTCAAGATTCAGTGAGTAACTTGTGGTAAGTGAATTTGTAGGTGGGATGCAGGCAGTTTTAGAAGCCATTATTGCTTTGATTGCAGTGGGGAGGGAGCCATCGAGGACATGGAGATGGCCGGATTGTGTCAGAACCAGGCCAGGCTCTAGCAGAGGCATAATGGGCTGACTGCTCAACCTACACTGGGGAGACTCAGGGTCACATTCAGCTCTGGGCCATATTCTGCACATAGTGAGGCAACAGTGAGGCAAACTCCATCCTTTTGTTCTTTTGGGAATTTGGCAAAGGACCTTGGGAGGCCTTAACTATAGAATTGTACTACTTTAGGACAAGAAATATGAAAAATGTCATGTTTGGCTAATATGAAGAAAGAATGTGCTTCATGCACATGCATTTGAATGATTAAAGTTGTTTCCTATGAACACTGGTGTCAAATTCTGATTCCCTCATGATGCATAGCACTTAAAAGCACCTTGTGTAAAACAATGTTTGGAATTATGATTCAGGCCTATAACTGGACGACTGGCGTGCAGGCCTCTGGCAAGTGGCAGGTACTGAGCACAACCCACACCAGCTGTAGAATCCTGACGAACACTCCAGTAGGGAAACAAATGAATGCAAATAGATGTGCTTGGCCAAGGAACAAAGATGAAAATGACATTCACTTGTAAATGAGTTTTCTGTGTTTGATGTAAACAGAATGACATGTATTTTGCAGAAAGACCTCTGTGACCTCAGGATGGTTGTTGAATATATTACGGGAGGCTACACATGTTTCTGACACTTTAGCATTATTAGTGGATCTCATGATCTAACAACCAGAGTTATTTATTTATTTATTTATTTATTTATTTATTTATTTATATTTTACTGGTACTGGGGATTGAACCCAGAGGGGTTCTGCCTCTGAGCTATTTTATTTTTTATTTGGAAACAGAGTCTTGCTAAGTTGCTGAGAGCCTCACTAAGTTGCTAAGACTGGCTTTATTCATATAGAAGCATTTTGATGGTTTCTTGGTCTAGGAGACAGTCTGAGAGTTAAAATAAGAAACTCATTACTGAAAGGTTTATTACCCTTAACCAAATTTGAATCTGGAAACTTGTTGGATTAGAGACCAGCTGATCTGATAGAGTTCAGGATCACAAGGAAGAAGATCAACTTAGTTTTACCACTCATTGCTAACCATGATCTCCAACCTAAGCATTTTCTCAAACATCAGACTTGGATGATTGATATATGGCTTTGTTTCTGAGCCTTATTCATCTTGTAATATTCATTTAAAGTCCTCCTCCTCCTCCTCTGTAGCCTTCCTTGACTGTCCCATCCCAAGGTGACATGTTGAAATTGTGAACTTCCACAGCTGGTGGACTGTGAGACTCAGCCATTTATTTTGTTAGGTGCATTATTGGACATGGACTACATTATTTACTTCA
The DNA here is from genome assembly GCF_963383645.1 of Muscardinus avellanarius. Lineage (NCBI taxonomy): Eukaryota > Metazoa > Chordata > Mammalia > Rodentia > Gliridae > Muscardinus > Muscardinus avellanarius. Next base: position 54,116,864 of record NC_137794.1, read on the forward strand.
AAAATATTTTTGACATGATAAGTATTCAACAAATATTAGAGAATTGATGTATCACATTTTTTATTCTTCTGAATATTGATGAAGTTCTGAGAGCCTGCTACCTGAGAGATGCTGCACTGGATGGGGACATAAGGATGATTAAGACTGTCTTAAGACGTTCATAGTCTAGTGGAGGAGGCAAAGATAGGAGTAGACAAGGATAAAACCATGTGGTGGATACGGTGATGAACATAAACATAGGAGAGTTTCTCCTTTAAGAGAGAGAAGAGGGTGAGGGCAGGGAAGGAATTACATAGAGAAAGGCTGTCCAGAGGACATGGCACTGAGCTGAGTCTTAAATGATGGCCAATAGTCATCTAGGTCAAGGGTTAAAAAAATGGAGCCGGAAGGACATTTCCAAGACACGATAGAATGAGGCAGGTGAGTGAGTGGAGAAGCAGCAGGGATGGATGTGAGGATTCCAGGCAGGGCAGTGTTGTTTGGGGCAGTGGCAGACAGTGTTGCTGAGAGGTGAGGGGCTCACTGTGAGGAAGTGTGGTGCAGTGGCCAAGAGTATATGGGCTTTGGGTTTTTTTTTTTAAATCAGACTTTATTGCATTTTGACAGTATTAATTATATGAAAAAATACTGACTAATTTACTAACAGTTAATTCAAGCAATGTCACATTAGAAATAAAAGAAATAAAATGAAAGGTTTTAAGGATGTTTTCAAACTTCAACTTTCCAAGAGTTTTTTTCAGGTAGATAGATGTTTTATCACCTGGAAAGGGAGACATGTCCTCTCTCCATCTACTTTTTAAAAAAAATTTTATTTATTTATTTTTTAATTGGTGCATTGTAGTCATATATCAATCACACTGGAGTACAAGACTTGAGAGGATATACAAGCACACATCATCCAATTAGATCTCATCCAGCCCCCATCCCATCCCCTCCCCCTCCCTCCATCCCATGCTTGTTTGGTGATTAACTTTGATACATTTGTTTATGTACCTCCTGCATTTTAAAGAGACTCCATCCTCCCCTATTCCATACCCTCTGATCGGTCACCTTAGTTGCTTCACTATAGGGCCCTTTCTATAGCTCAACCTCTTCCTGTTGCCCCTTTCCTCCTAGTTATTGCTGATTAGGGGAAGCATCTGATTTATATTTTCTGTGATATTTCTCTGTGCATGCCGCATTGCAAGTACCGATCCCACTCTTGACGGCCCCAGTAGTGGCCTGGCTACCCGGTGGACTGATCCAGACCTCGCTGGCTCAAGAAGTGGCCTTGCCTCATGGGAGGCCCCAATTCTGGTCTTCCTGGCCCTGATACCAGCCTAACCCCTCGGCTGGCTCCAATCCCGGCCTCGGAGGCCCCAGTAGTGGGCTTGCCTCACAGCAGGCTCCAATGCCAGCCATTGGCCCCGGCACCGGCCTAACCCCTCGGCAGGCTCCAATCCCGGCCTCGGAGGCCTCGGCACCAGCCTAGCCTCAAGGCAGGCTCTGATTCCGGCCTTGCTGGCCCCAGCACTGGCCTAACCCCTCAGCAGGCTCCGATCCCGGCCTCGGAGGCCCCAGCACCGGCCTTGCCTCACGGCAGGCTCCGATGACGGCCTCACTGGCCCCAGCCCCGGTCTAACCCCTTGGCAGGCTCTGATCCAGCCTCGGAGGCCTCAGTAGTGACCTTGCCTCATGGAAGGCTCCGTTGCCAGCTGCTGGCCCCGGCATCGGCCTAACCCCTCGGCTGGCTCTTATCCTGGCCTTGGAGGCCCCAGCACCGGCATTGCCTCATGGCAGGCTCTGATGCCGGCCTCGCTGCCCTCAGCACTGGCCTAACCCCTTGGCAGGCTCCAATCCCGGCCTCGGAGGCCCCAGCACCAGCCTTACCTCACGGAAGGCTCTGATGCCAGCCGCTGGCCCAGCACCAGCCTAACCCCTCGGCAGGCTCTTATCCTGGCCTCAGAGGCCCCAGCACCGGCCTTGCTTCATGGCAGGCTTAGATGCCGGCCTTGCTGGCACCAGCATCGGCCTAACCCCTCGGCAGGCTTCGATCCCGGCCTTGGAGGCCCCAGCACCGGCCTTGCCTCCCAGCAGGCTCCGATGCCAGCCTCGCTGGCCCCAGCACTGGTCTAACCTCTCGGCAGGCTCCAATCCCAGCCTCAGAGGCCTCAGTAGCAGCCTTGCCTCACGGCAGGCTCCAATGCCGGCCATTGGCCCCGGCACCGGCCTAACCCCTCGGCAGGCTCTTATCCCGGCCTCGGAGGCCCCAGCACTGGCCTTGCCTCAGGGAGGGCTCCGCTGCTGGCCGCTGGCCCCAGCATTGGTCTAACCCCTTGGCATGCTCCAATCCCAGCCTTGGAGGCCCCAGTAGCCGTCTTGCCTCACGGCAGGCTCTGATGCTGGCCATTGGCCCTGGCCCCGGCCTAACTACTCAGCAGGCTCTTATCCTGGCCTCGGAGGCCCCAGCACTGGCCTTGCCTCATGGCAAACTCTGATGCCAGCCTCGCTGGCCCCAGCACCGGCCTAACCCTTCAGCAGGCTCCGATCCTGGCCTCGGAGGCCTCAGTAGCAGCCTTGCCTCATAGCAGGCTCCAATCCCAGCTTTGCTGTGTCCGTCGCTGGCCTCACCCCTCGACAGGCTCCAATCTGAGCACCCTTTTTGCCCAACCAATTGTCCCATGTTCTCGAGGGTGTGTGGTGGTAACATTCTGCCTCTGGGGTTATTATTTCAAAGGTTCCAGGTGTAATGCATCAGATCACTGCCTCCCCTGAATACTGGCCACTGCCATTGCCACTGCCTCCACCATTTCAAATCCTTCCCAGGCTCTTTTTCCACTCTGAATGTTGTCCAGTGTTCCTAAGCATGTGTGATGGTAGCATTCAACATTTGGTGTGTTTTCTCCAAAAAAAATAAGGTTGGTAGAATCCGATTTCTGCTTCTCCTGAATACAAGTCTCCACCGCCATCGCGGAGACCGCTTTCAATACCGCCTTTCTCCTTGGTCTTCGTTAAACTCTCTCCTTACAGGTGATGTCCAAGATTTTTAACAATATAGAGAAACAGCAGTCCTCCTTCACTGGGAATTTTTCCATAAGTTCCAGTGCATTTGGATAAGTTTTGTCTGCATCTCCAGTGTCCTGGCATCCGCCATGGCTTTCTTAACTCCTCTCCGATATCCGATATTTTTTCTTCTTCTTTTTCTTTTTCTTTTTCTTTTTCTTTTTCTTTTTTTTTTTTTTTTAATATGAGAAGAAGTATATGTGGTTTGAGGAGGCAGTGGGATCAGGCATTCAGTAGCACTGTGACCTGGTCGGTTTCCCCATGGGTCCAGCGTGCTCTGCACTACTCCGCCTGGCGCCCAGAGTCCCGCGACCTGGGCCCTGGCTGGCATGCCCCGCGCGACCCCTTCCCGGGACCCAGGGTACTGGGCCCGGTTTCTCCAGGGGTCTGGCGTGCTATGCGCGGTCTGGCCCGGGGCCCAGAGTCCTGCGACCCGGACCCCGGCTGGCGTGCCCTGCGCGAACCCCGCCCAGGACCCAGCGTCTTACTGTGCCTGGCTTTTCCAGGGGTCTTGGCTTTGGGTTTAAGAGAGGCTAGTTTGCAACCTGGCTTTGGATCTTTCAAGCTGTAAGAATTTGGTGAAATTATGTAACCTGAACATTCCTCAGTGTAATACACATCTGTGAAATGGGGACAACAATGGTATTTAAAGGGCTCATATGAGCCGGGCGTGGTGGCGCACGCTTGTAATCCCTGCGCTTGGGAGGCGGAGACAGGAGGATCGCACAGGTTCAAAGCCAGCCGTGCTGGCTTAAGAGACCCTGTTTCCAAATAAAAGATATAAAATAGGTCTGGGAGTGTAGCCTGGAGGTAGGGCTTCCAGGAACCCCAGCACCACACACACAAAAAAAGGGCTCATATGAGGGTCCGTTGAAGTGATGGTTGAGAAATGCTTAGCAAAGGTGAACATTGAGAGCATATTGGCTAATTGTGCTTGGGAGTCTAAAGAGTTGTAGGGGGTCTATGGGGAGGGGCTTCTGGAAGATCGAGGGTGATGCAGACAGGCAGTACTTCCTCATGAGAGGATTATTTTGGAGTCAGGGAGATCATTCTGCAATTCAGGTGAAATATGATGAGGGGCAGTGGTAACAGGAATGCAGAGGAGAGGCTAGAGTTAAATATTCAGAAAGTGGCAGCGTGGTGGCGCACGCTTGAAATCCCCATGCTTGGGAGGCTGAGACAGGAGGATCACACAGGTTCGAAGCCAGCTGCAGCTACTTAGTGAGATTCTCAGCAACGTAGTGAGACCCTGTTTCCAAAAAAAGTATAAAATCGGTCTGGGAGTATAGCCCGGAGGTAGAAAGCCCCTGGGTTCCACTCCCAGTACCACACACACAAAAAAATATTCAGGAAGTAATATTGATAGGATTTGTGACTGTATGGAAGGATGTGAGAAAGAGGAAGGAGTTGGCATGTTAATGATACATTCCCAGTAGTATGGCGCTGTGTTGATCACTGTTGGCAATGTGCTTTGGGTCAAGATATTACAGGTATTTTCTTTTGTTGAGAAATACTGCCTAAAAAAGAAAGAAAAAGTCAGGTGAGGTAGTGGATACCTGTAATTCCAATACTTGGGAGGCTGAGACAAGAGGATCGCAGGTTTGAGGCCAGCCTGCAATAAAATAGAGATACCTTATTGAATAAAAATATAAATAGGCTGGGGTAGAGCTCAATAATGGAACACCTTTGGGTTCAATCCTCAGTACCCACCCACCCCACACAAAAAGGAAAAAAAACCCAATACCTTTAAATATATAAATAATAAAAGCTTATGTTGTCCTCCACAAAAATAAAGCAAAACAAAGGAAAACAGTTATAAGAAAAATATTCATAATAATAATAGTAATATAGAAATAGCTCATTAAAACTTATGAGAAAGTATCATGACTCCAATGATAATTAGCAAATGATATGAATTAACCAAGGTTATGGTAAACAAAGATGTGCAAAGATATTTTTTTCTTCATAGAAATAAAAGATATGCACACTGAAACATTCTTATGTATAAACATGAGAGCTGGGGGCTGTAGCATGTACCTATAGTCTCAGCTACTTGGGAGACAGGAAGATCTCTTGAAGCCAGGAATTTGAGGCCTGATTAATATGGTGAAACTTCATCTAATGAAAAACAAAACAAAACAACAAAAATACATTTTACTGATGTCACTCAAATCAATATTAACAATTTATCTAGCAATCTGGAAAATTTTTGCCAGGGATAAAAATGCACATTCACACAGCCCTGGAGAAATTTATGCACATACATATATATGCTCAGTTCGCATATTTCTGAATATTTACTTATTTTAGAGAAATAAAAGCATAAAGTAATATGCACACATTTTCACTGCAACATTAAATCATAAAACAGAAAGTAATAAGACATAGGATAGAAGAAACTTAAACATTCAAAAGTGAGCCAAGGTTATTTAGGGAGTATGAATATTATGGCATATTGTGAGGTAATGTTAAAAATAACTATTAAGGTAAAATGGAGGAAAATTGAAAATACTAAGTGAGAAAAGCCAAATAAAATTGACTGTTTATGGAAGTATACCAAGAGCTATATGCATGTGTATTTTGTATCACATTGAAATTCACTATGATGTAGAGCTGCAATATACTAATACAAATATAAAAAAGATTGAATAGCTTACTTCGCCAAATATTAAGTATCAAGGTTAAAAAATGACCGTCTGTTATGATTGCAGTTACTTAAGGATATGAAGACTGGTTAATAAGGTACAAAACATGGGAGTGTCTTGGTAGGCTTATACATATTTTCACATGTGCTAAAAACATTGGCTGTTTTTACTTTAATGTAGTTCTATCACCTTACTTAGTAATTGTTAACATTTTTCTATTTCTTCTTTGCTAAAGTAGTTTATAATACATTATAGTTATCACAAACGACCTCTTTATATTTTAGTGTGCACCAAGGCCATTTCCCCCATAACTATTATATCATAATATCTTATCCAACAAAACGAACAATTTCTTAATGTCATCTAGTACCCAGGCAACAGTAGGATTTTCCCAATTCATATTTTCATTTCAAAGTAAAAATCACTTGACAGACCTGCCCAGTCCAGTGGGGTTGTTTGCTTCTGGGTGGAGAGTGACTGGATCCCAGGGCCCTGGTGCCCTGGTGGTGACTGTCCCAAGGCTGATGGGCTGGGAGGGAGCATCCAGCAGCCCTCTGGGCCTCTCAGTAGGAAGCTCTAGGAGGAGGAGGGCAGCTGGCCCTGAGATGGTCGGCTCCATCTGCAGGCAGAGCTGCCTCTTTTTTGCTGCCCTCTGCTCCTGGGAGCCGGGGGCACAGGCTCTTAGACCCTTGGAGCCAGCTGGCAGCCAGGAGTGGGAAACTAGCCAGCAGGTCTGTGCTCGGGGCACGGGACTTTGTCAAGCCAGTTGTGGAAGGTCCCAAGATTTCACACAACCCTCCCTGCTTTGCTTGGTGCTGACAACTCCTAAACACATAATGAGGTATAGAGTGATAAGAATATACATGCACACAACACTTGGTGTGTTTCCCTCTGGATCCTACTCCATTTCCTCTCCTCAATATATGTTATTGAAATTGGTATTGATAATCGCATAAGTATACACAGCATTATTTAAATGGTTACTTTCTTTTTTTTGACACTAACATCACAAGTTTAATATAGTTTAAAATATAGAAATATATTTGAACAGCACATTTTTTTTAAATTTTATTTTATTGGTGCACTGTATTCATACATCATAGTGGGATACAAACTTTTGTAGACATATATGCACACATCGCCCAGTCAGCCCCCACCCGATCCCCCCCCATTCCCTCCCCATCCCTCCTTCCCATGCTTGGCTTAGTGGTTGACATCTAGTATTATAGCAATTTATCCAAAATTAAAAATGTTAATCTCACATAACAGTTTCATTTGTCTGATACCAAGCTTTTGATAACTTAAAGATAACATTTCAATATTTCTTTTTGCTTTCTTTCTTACCAGAGCATATTTTTTTCTGTTTTTTTGGTGAAACTATCATATTCATATATTTATTTTTCAGAAAAAAATCTATTCTAATATGGAATATGAATTCTAGATACCCAAAACGATCTTGAAAAAGAACAAAGCTAGCAAATATATATTTTCTGATTTCAAACCATATAAAGCTACAATAATTGAAACATTGTAATACTGTTCTAAAGGCAGATATATAAACCATTGGAGTTAAATACAAGCCTAGAGCTAAATTCTTCCCTATATTGTCAAGTTATTTTTGACAAGGTTTCCACGAACATTTGGTGGTGGAAATAATAATCTTTTAACTAAATATTGTTGAAAAATAATAATTACATGGAAAAAAATAAAATTGGACCCTTACCTAATCCCACATACAAGTATTAACTCAAAATAGATAAAAGACCTAAATATAAATCTTAAGACTATAAACTTTTAGAAGAAAATCTGGGTCATAAAACCTCACAACATTGAAGTTGGCAGTGATTTCTTGGATATGATTTCAATGGCACAGGCAACAGAAGAATATACAAACTCCCTAAAAAAAAATATTGTATATCCAAAGACAATGTAAACAGAGTTAAAAGTTACTAATAGAATTGGATAAAATATTTCCAAATGCTATATCTGAAGGTATATTAATATTCCAACTAGACATCCTAAAAATTAACAACAATAAAGGCAAACAATACAATTTAGAGATAGGTAAAGACTAACAAAAATAATGAATCTCCACAGATAACCAATCTTAGTTGTCTGTTGGATGGAAAATCTTGTTTCTCTGGTTCTGGTGTGTGTTACCTATTTCTTCTTTGTAGTTAATCTCTTTGAGTATTTTCTCTAGCGCTGGTTTTGAAGACATAAATTCCTTCAGTTTCTGTTTGTCATGGAAGCTTCTTATTTCTCCATCTAATTTGATAGAAAGTTTTGCTGGATAGGAAATTTTTGGCTGGAAGTTGTTTTTTTTCAGAGTTTGGAATATGTTACTCCAAGCCCTTCTGGCTCTCATGACTTGGTTTGGGAAGTCTGGAGTGATTCTAATTGGTTTACCTCTGAATGTCACTTGGCCTTTTGTCTTTGTTGCCTTTAAGATTCTCTGCTTGGCTTCTACATTGGTCATTTTGACAATTATGTGGCGTGGGGATCCTCTTCTCCGATCCTGTCTAAAGGGAGTTCTATAAGTTTCCTGGATCTGTGTATCAACCTCTTGCTCTATATTTGGAAAATTTTCTGCTATTACTTCCTTGAAGAGATTGTTGATCCCTTTGGTTTCATTTTCTTTTCCCTCCTCTATTCCAATTATTCTTAGGTTAGCTCTCTTAAGATGGGCCCATATTTCTTCCATGTCAGATTCCTGCTGTTGGATATTTTTTTCTAGATTAGAAACTATGCGTTCATTTTTGGATTGCTCATCTTCTAAGAGCGAGATTCTGTTCTCCATGTGTTCTAATCGGTTGTTTGTGCTTTGAATTGAGGCCTTTACTTCATTAATTGCATCCTTTATCTCTTTGGCTCTCTCTGAGTTCTTTTCGAAGCACCTCTATTATTTCTACAGTTATTTTCCTGATTTGATCTTCTAGAAATCTCTGATTTTCTATTTTATCGGGTTCTGATGTTGTGGGGTTGTGCGCATTCATTACTCCAGTGTTATTCCTCTTTCCCATGATTTCGGAGGTTTGTGCCTTCTCTGGGTTCTTCCCTTAGGTCACTATGGCTTCACTTAAGGTGCTCTGGATCTCGAGTCTGTATTATCTCAGACCCCACTACTCCTTTACTGGGTTGTATCACAGAGTCTCCGACCCAGGGAGTCGATAGAGGCTGCTTTAAACTATGGGGGGTGCCAGGTTGCACGTTCTTCTATGGTGCGATATCTCTGCCACCACCACTCCCTCACTGGGTCAAGTCCCAGGAGGTACAGTACTGGGATTTCTCCTCTATGGCCCGCAATTTGACTCACTGTTCTTGAGTACGCAGATGTAGCTGTACTGGACTCGGTGAATTCACTGTTGCTGCCGCCGCCGGTGGCAATATGGCGCCTCTGCCACGCCCTCGGCCATGAGGCTGGCGTATTTTTTCTTCTCTGGTTTTGATTTCCACTCTGAATCCCTGCAGCGTGTGCTGAGCTCGGCCACTTGGAGCTTTAGACGCTCTCTGCGTGGAGAAATTCCGCCTGGCTGTTCCGCAGTGGCTCACCTCGGCTTGCTGTAGCCGTCCTTTGAGTTCGCCGCTGCCGCCGGCAGTATGGCGCTGCTGCCGCGTCCTCGGGCGTGTGTGTCTCCTCTGTGGCCCTGAACTCTGTTCTCAGTCCGCTTTCTCTCTGGAGCCTGGTGGTTTTTTTTGTTTTTCTGGTGATGGTGTTTTCTGGCTATGAAAGGCGCTGGTTTTGTGATAATGGAGATTGGTTGTTAGCGGGGCTCTTAAGCCCCGCTTTTCTCGGTCGCCATCTTCCCGGTGAACAGCACATTTAAAGAATCATACAATAGACTTTCATTTCTTATTCTCTTAATGGTACACTATTAATGAAAAATATATTACTTAATGTAATCCCCCAAATACTTAATGTTATATTTTATAGGCTAAATTGAATTTTACAACACTGTGATACACCTGAATTAAAACCAATGCCAGAATGATTTTTGAAGCCATTGATGATAAAAGTTATGTTTCAGGGATCCAAGGGTATGATTAATAAATTGTTAAACGGTTACTTTCATTACTTTTCTATTCCCCTACCTCTCTTTCCAAATCACCCTCTATTGCTCCACTGAAGTCTTTACTCCTCTATCTGAGGTTTCTTTTGTCACTCATTTTCTTTCTAGCTTCCACATATGAGCGAAAACACACAATTATTCACTTTCTGAGGCTGGCTAATCTCACTTACCATAATATTCTCTATTTTCATCTATTTTCCTGCAAATGACATAATTTTGTTCTTCTTTATGGCTGAGTAAAATTCCATTGTTACCTTCTTTTGTGTGTGTGGTACTGGGGGTAGAACCCAGGGGCTTTTCTACCTCTGGGCTATACTCCCAGACCTTTTTTTTTATTACTTTATTTGGAAACAGGGTCTCACTAAGTTGCTGAGAGCCTCACTAAGTAGCTGAGGCTGGTTTTGAACCTGTGCAATCCTCCTGTCTCAGCCTCCCAAGTGATGGGAGTACAAGTGTGTGCCACCATGCCCGGATCATTGTTACCTTTTTTTTTTTTTTTTTTTTTTGGTGGTACTGGGGTTCCTGGAAGCCCTTCTACCTCCGGGCTACACTCCCAGACCTATTTTTATATCTTTATTTGGAAACAGGGTCTCCTAAGCCAGCGCGTGCGGCTGGCTTTGAACCTGCGCAATCCTCCTGTCTCTGCTTCCCAAGGGCGGGGATTACAAGCGTGCGCCACCACACCCGGCTCGTTGTTACCTTTTTAAAGCTCACATCTCCATAGCTAGCGCCACTGCTTGGTTCACTCATCCTTCCGGTGGAAATAGTTCTGGCTACGTTCTCGGCACAGTTGGAACTTGGCAGCTCTAATTCTGACACTACTTTGAGAAATGGTCAGGAACCAAGTATTCATGGGGAAGTCTCTCCCTTTCTTAGCTTTCAACTTTTTAGGTAATGACAATTACAGACTGTGTCAGCTCTTTTTTTCCTATGGTGTAGTTTTGATGTCTTTGTGATATGATTTGGGAAGACCTGAAAGGTCAGCCTAGAAAAGTACTTTTTCTCTTCAGCTATAGTGCCTGCCTTCAAGGCTGGTATTCTCCTTTTAGGGTCCTGGGAAGACTTGTGAATTGTAACCAGGTCAAGGTATGGTGTTATCTGGGAGAGGGATGAGAAGAACGAAGACAGATACATTTATGAACATATTAGCAGCATTTTGTTTATCTAATTATCCGCTAACTACTACCATTTGTTTCTATGCATATCTGAAAATGAAATGTGTAGATGGGAATGTATAGCTGGGAATGTAATGTGAGACTATTCCCTTGGATGAAGGAAGATCATTACAATGGAAAAAGACCATATATGTACTGTGGGCTAGGTTCAGGATATTACTCGGGGAATTTCTAGGTATGAAGATTGTTCAGTGGGTAGAAAGCAGAGGAAACAAGGTACAGTGTCACACATTTGTAATCCCATTGCTTGGAGGTGGGGACAGAAGGATCGCAGGTTTGAGGCCAACCTCAGCAACTTAGTGAGACGCTGTTTCCAAATAAAAAATAAGATAGAGTTGGGGGTGTAGCTTAGAGAGATAGAATGCCCTGGGTTCAATTCCTATTAACACACACACACACACACACACACACACACACACACACACAGAGAGAGAGAGAGAGAGAGAGAGAGAGAGAGAGAGAGAGAGAAATTTTAAAAGCTATAACTTGGAAGGAGAATGCTTCTGAGTTGAATCTCTAGTACTGCGGTTGGGGGAGGAGAGAAAGCAGAGAAAGAAAATGTTGAAGATGGGGGAAACAAACTCCCTGCTTTGTATTTTTGAGGATGTCTGATATGGATCTGATGAGTGTCTCCAAAGGTCAATATATTAAAGGCTTGATCCCCAGGGTGGCACTATTGGGAGGTTCTGTGGACCTTTAGCAGATGGATCCTTATGGGTGGTCCTTAGGCCACCGGGGACAAGACCCCCAAAGGGGATGGTAGGAACCTGGCCTGTCCTCTCTGTACTTTCTGCTTCATGAGAGGTAAGTGGTTTATTCTGTTATGCAATGCCACCACAATGTGCTGACTTCATCAGAGGTTCAAAGCAATGAGACCGTGTGGTTTCAAACTGAAACCTCCAGTACTGTGAGCCCAAACAAACCTTTCTTCTTTATAAGTTAATTGCCTCGGGTACTTTATTACGGCAGTGTAAAGCTGATAATACAATGACTGGCTAAGTTCTCAAATTAAAAAAAAAAGGAACCTACTTCCTACCTTTGTCTTTGTTAGAATATTGGTTTGGGAGCAGGAAATGGTGAGGCACCAAATCGTAGAGCAACAGACATAAGAACTTTGGAGGTTGAATTTAAGCAAGATGGAGGTCTTGTAAGAATATATGGGAAAATAGGAGGGATCACTTTTTTAAAGGTGCAAAATGACAGATTGATCCCTTTTGCCATAGAAAAAAGTTCAGATTGCTGTTTTAGAGAAAGGGACCATTTTCCCTTTCTACCTACTCAACAACCAGTTCTAATAAGGAAGTTTCAGTATTTTTATCTTTATGATAATTTCAGAAACAGTAGTCCATTTATTCCTAATAATGTTACTGAAAAATACCAGTAATTATATAATGACTGCAGAAATCACATTTTTAAGTGAATGAAGAGGGAAATGATTTTTTTCTTATTATATGTCCCCAATTTATATGTAATTACCAGCTATAAAAGAACCTTCCTGGTATGCCTAATAACTGCCTTTTGTCCTTGCATGAAAAGTCTAGGTTTTTTTATTCAAGGTTTTGTTCTGCTCAGCTTATTTCTGGCTGGTTGGGGAGATAGAGGCAGCTGTTTTCTGACAGTCTCACAGGCCTTCCGCAGACCAGGAAACATATCTCTGTGGAAACCAGCTGGCCATGTCCTTTGCCTGTCAGACCCAGTGCAAGCAAACAGAATCCAGGTGAATCAGTGGACACCCGCCAGTGCAAGGGAAGTGACTCCCACTCAGAAAATGTTGTTGCTTTAAGCCAATAGTTTTTAGTTACTTGCAACTCTTCTGATTGGTAGCAAATAGCACATAATATATAAACATGGATGGTTTCTTCTTCCCCTATTAACTTTGGCTTTCGTGGTTATTTCTTCCATTATGAAACATCCTTTAAAAGCAGGGCAGGAAATGGAAGAGAATAAAATAAATCAGCTTTCTTTGTCTATTTAATGATGGGATCAGGTGGTTGTAAGTATGTTATCTATACATTACAAGAGCATTAATAATAATAATTCTCTCTTCACTAAAGATAAACTTTCAGCTTTTTCTCCCTTCATAGATTTATTATCTATCTACAGTTAGATAGCTCACAATATTTTTGTATTTACTATGTTCAGACATTATATACCATAGTACTTTATTCAGTTGAAACCGTTTCTAGTATTTGACATGATTAAAAGCTGATATGTGGGATAATATATAGACTACAACATTTTTGCATGTGGGTATACAGTATATATACATTTATAATTTTATTTATAATAATAAAAATCATATGCACATATTATAAGTCTTTCCATCCTTCATTCACTCACTCTTGAAAATGTTATTGAGTGCCTGGCTCATGCCACGTGCTGTGCAGCCATTAGAGCTACACATACCTGGGTGCCCAGGAAATCATGGGGCCTGCTGAGCAGAGATAGACAGGAATAGAATTTTAGAAGGCTATTTGGGAGACTGGTCAGGAGTTTAGTTTGGGAGGAAAATAAGAATTTCAGAAATACAAAGTCCAATGGGAGCAGGAAAGAGTTGAATAACCAGTTTTCTTTTTTACATTAAGTTTTTTTTTTTTATTGGTGCACTGTAATCATAATGAGATAAAAAAAAAAACTTGTGTAGACATACATGCACACATCGCCCAGTTAGCCCCTACCCAATCCCCCCACCCCCTTCCCATGCTTGGCTTAGTGGGAATAACCAGCTTTCAACTTGGTAATGATGCTGGTTTATTTTCAGTGTAAGAGGAGGGAGGGTTGCATTTATTCTGAGTGTGTGGGATGGCAGATGGATGGGTCCCAGCGATCCAGCATGCTTGTGCAGACAGAGCCTCGACAGGCATGCACACACCTGATTCAGCACGAGAGAAATAGGTGACCCAGAGAGGGGAACCTTAGCTCCACGTGCTCTCTGGTGACCTTGAATGCATCATAATGGCATGGAGTCTCAAATGTCTAATGATCACTGGAGCGGGACTGGGTTTACAGGTGGAGGATGCTCCGGGCTGCTGAGGGTGCAGGGGCTGCATGGATGGCTGTTTGCTCGTGCTGTTCCCTCTGCTTTGAATGCAATTTCTTTCCTTAGTGTAGGAGAGAAACCCCACTCAAGTCTTATTTCTTTGGTTGAAACATCCTGGATTTTCCTTGCAGTGGTATTATTCCCAGTGCATCCTGTATAAATCCATATTATGGTATTTTTAACACATCTGACACCATTATTTATTCATTTGTTGTCTTTACTAAAATGTGAGCTTTAGAATTGAAACTGTGTCTTGTGTTTTATATCTGCAGTGCTACTTTTAGCAACAGGAAAATAGTAAGTAATTAATACATATCTTTATTTTTATTTATACATTTCTTGGTACTGGAGATTGAACCCAGGGGCATTTTACCTCTGAGCTATATTCATCTATGGCCTATTTTTATCTTGAAACAGGGTCTTGCTAAGTTGCTGAGGCTGGCCTCAAACCTGCGATACTCCTGTCTCAGCGTCCCATGTCCTTGGGTTACAATCGTGCACTACCACGCCTGGATAATACATTTCATTTAAATGAAATTAATGACTCAGTAGGTGATAGTTCTGGTAAAGGTTTTTTCCTACTGGATGTCAAGCCTTTTTATTTTTGTTATTTCTTTCATTTAACATACAGCAATAATAGCAGATTGTATGATAGAAACCACCCTGTACCTTTTATACATATTAATTACTTTGATCCTCATCATTACCTGATGATTTGGGTAGTATTATTCCCCACCTTGCCGATGAGAAAAATGAACCCATAGATTTATATTTGTTTCCAGTCTGCATTGCATTTATTCAACAAACATTTGAGCATCTATCTACTTTGTGCCAGGTGCCTTTTTAGGTGTTAGTGGGCTCGGTGGTGAGTGAAGTCCCTGCTCTCATGCAACTTGCATTCTAGTGGCAGAAGACAAAGGGGAACAAGTAAGTGGGTGAGCATGGTACCAGGGCTGTGTTATGCAGGCAAAACTGAGCGATGTGGCAGAAGAGATCAGGAGCTTCTATAAATCAGATTGTCAGGGGATCATTCTTTTTGTGGCACTGGGAGTTGAACCCAGGGGCATTCTACTACTGAGCTACACCCCAGCCCTCTTTATTTATTAAAAATTTTCAGAGTCCCACTAATTTGCCAAGACTGGCTTCTGACTTACGATCAGTCTCCCAAATATTGGGATTATAGGTGTGTACCACCTAACCACGTCTGGCTGTGGAGGGGTAATTTTGAAGAAGTGAGCGTTGATATGAGGTATGAATGACCAGACATTGGGTATGGAATGGAAAGCATTCGAGACAAAGGGCAAAGAATAGGCAAATGCCTTATGGCAGCGATGAGCCTACTGCTCCCAAGAGAGAAAGGCCTGTGTGAGGAGGGGTGAGGGTGAGCTGAAGCAATCAAGGTAGGCAGCACTGAGGAAATTGAGCAGAGATACTGAGTGTGGGAGAAGCCTCCAAAGGCATTAGGCAGTGCAGGCGAGTTTCAAAAAAGTCACAGTGACCTTTGGATAGCACCTGCCTGTCATCCTAGTACTTTGAAAATAAGCAAGACCCTGTTTCAAAATAAAAAACAAACGGGGCGTGGTGTCACACGCTTGTAATTCCAGCATTTGGGAAGCTGAGACAGGAGGATAGTGGTTCGCAGCCAGCCTCAGCTACTTAGTGAGGCCCTCTGCAACTTGGTGAAACCCTGTTTCAAAATAAAAAATAAAAAACAGGGCTGGGGTGTAGCTCAGAGGTAGAATGCCCCTGGATTCCATCCCCAGTACTGTAAAATAAAATAAAACAAAATAGGGCTGGTATTAGATGATTTTAAGGAATAACTGTCCACTTTGTCTGGTGTAAAAATATTAACAGGTGAACTGACACAAGGCTTTGAATTTACTCTAAAATATATATGCAAAAACATCAAGATTGGTAAACATCAGGAGGTTCATTTTACCATTTCCTCTACTTTGGGGAATTTTGGAAAATCCATTAAAATGTAGATGACCCTGAATTCAATACCTAGAGTCAGTCTCTCTCTCTCTCTCTCTCTCTCTCTCTCTCTCTCTCTCTCTCTCTCTCTCTCTCCTCTCCTCTTCTCTCTCTCTCTCTCTCTTTTCTCCTCTCCTCTCCTCTCCTCTCCTCTCCTCTCCTCTCCTCTCCTCTCCTCTCTTCTCCTCTCCTCTCCTCTCTCTTTCTCTCTTCTTCCTCTTCTCTCCTTTCCCCCTTCTCTTCTCTTTCTCTCTCTGTCTGTCTCTGTCTTTCACACACACACACACACACACACACACACACACACACACACACACACACACACTCACAGAAAGGCTGTCTGGGTAATTGCCGCCTACCAAAGGAGAGATGACAGTGGGTTGAGGTGGTATCAACAATGGAGGCTGTGACTTGTGTTTGGTGGTTGAAGCCTATGTTTTGGAGACAGGATCTTAAGTACCTGCAGACAGACTTCATGTTTGAGGGAAAGGAAAGAGACAAAGTAATGCTAACCTGTGCATTTCAGGCTTGCGATCTGGGCTTGGTGCTATTATTGAGAAGAGCAAAGTTGGGGAGGAGCAGTCAAGGAAACAAGGAGGCAGAAGCTTTGTGGAATTATGATTAATTTTCCTGAAGATCTTGGTAACAGTTCAGGATTAAGAGAATGTGAACAGGAGAAATGATAGATCTGCAAAGGGGTTGAGGAAGTGACAGTCTCACAGTTGCACAGGAAGTTTGTCAAGGTCATGAAGAAGAAAGGCTCAGGTGTACAGGCAGGTGGGAGGAAGCTTAAAGGGTAAGAGGGGACATAACATTGGTATATAAGACTTCAGATGTGGAACTTATTTAGATATATTTAAGATACAAATTGTGGTGGTGGATATGAACTGCCTAAATAGAATGAAGGGAAACTCTTTAGCCTTTAAAATGTGGTACCATTGGGAAAGTCTCTTTTTCTTTCTCTTTCTCTTCTCTTCTTTCTTTCTTTCTTTCTTTCTTTCTTTCTTTCTTTCTTTCTTTCTTCATTCTTCTTTCCTTTTTTTCTTTCTTAGTACTGGGGATTTAACCCAGGGGCATTCTGCCTCCAAGCTATACTCCTAGTCCTATTTTATTTTGAGGCAGGGTCTCACTGAGTCGCTGAGGGCCTTACTGAGTTAGTGAGTTGGCCTTGAACTTGACATCCTCTTGTCTCAGCTTCCCAAGTGATGGGGTTACAGACATACACCCCCACACCCCACCTTTTTATTTTTTCTTTCTTTGTGGTACTAGGGATGAAATCCAGAGCTTCACACACTCACTTAACTTCAGAGCTGCATTCCCAGCTCCCTCTTTTTATTTTTTATTTTGGAATAGAGTTTTCCTAAGAGGCCCAGGTGGGCCTCAAACCTGTGATCATCCTGTTTTAGCCTTCTGAGTACCTGGTATTATAGGTGTGAACCACCATGTTCAGCTGGAAAAGTTTTTTTTTTTTTTTTTTTTTTTGTGTGTGTGTGTGTGTGTGTGTGTGTGTGTATGTATGTAGCAAAGGAGATTGAACTGAAGGGTACTCTACTTTTGAGCCAGCCACACCCCCAGCCCTATTTATTTTTATTTTTGCAACAAGGTCTTACTAAGTTGCTCAGTCTGGCCTTGAACCTTCAAGTCTCCTGAACCAGTCTTCCAAGTACTGAGATTACAGGCATGTGCCATCACATCAGGCAAGTTTCTTTTCTTTTCTTTTCTTTTCTTTTCTTTTCTTTTCTTTTCTTTTCTTTTCTTTTCTTTTCTTTTCTTCTCGTTTCCTTAAGAATGGATATTGAAATCCCAAAGAATGATTGAAAGAGCCAAGATAGAGGGAAGAATATAAGCAGATACCAAGAGATACAAAGAGATTCGAAGGGAATAGAGAAAAGTCACGTTACTTTCCTGGTGACAGGACTCTGGAAGCCTTGTGTGGAAGTGGAGTTGTGTGGGTGCAGGAGGAAATAGGGCAAAGTCCACATACCTTGGAAGAGGCCAGGGAATGTTCTTTAATAAAGAGAGCTCCAGGGTTGTGGGGTCCTGGAAGGGCTGGAGGCCTCAGTTTCAGCTGGTCTCTGAAGATACAGGACGCATTCTGTTAAATATTCATGGTACAGGAGGATCGTGGTTTGCAGACAGCCTCAGCTACTTAGTGAGTCCCTTTGCAACTCAGTGAGACGCTTTTTCAAAACAAAGAATAAAAAATAGGGCTGGGGGTGTAGCTCAGAGGTAGAATGCCCCTGGGTTCCATCTTCAGTACTGCAAAAAAAAAAAAAAAAAAAAAAAAAAAAAAAAAAGTTCTGCAGTGTATTTGCCAGGGCTTTAATCAATATTTTATTTCCATGGCATATATGAACTAAAAATCCAGCTGGAAACCAGGCATGGTGGTGCCTGTTTGCAACCCCAGTATTTGGGAGGCTGAGACAGGAGGATCGCAGGTTCGCTGCCAGCCTTAGTGAGCCCTTCCTCTGGAACTAGTGAGACCCTGTTTCAAAATAAAGAATAAAACATAGGACTGGGGGGTATAGCTCAGAGGAAGAATGCCCCTGGGTTCCATCCCCAGTACTAAAAAAAAAAAAAAAAATCATGAGGTAGGGGAACTTGCTGATAAGGGATTGTTGTAGGCTCAAATGGAAGGACAGAAAAGACTAAGGAAGGGAGTAGAAAAATAAGCCATGGTTCAGGGTTTGGGGGGTTGAAGGAGGGCTTTGGGAAGGTGCTAAGAGTGACATGTGGGGACGGTGGACTTTCAGAGGCTCTTGTAGTTGGAGAGTAATAAGAGCCATATGGTTTCTGTGTAGAGCCACAAAACTTTGGGTGAAGTTGTTTGTTACAACTTGGTAGGACTAAATACTCGTTTCACACCACAGTCTACTTACCAAACAGCTCTCCAGTCTATCACAGACACCATAACCAACATATCCAACTTAGTGTTACCAGTAATAGAGCAAAAGTATGTGCCCTGATAAGTTGCACTCAGGAGCCAAGACCAGTCATGTCGTGTTTCTGTCAAAATGTTTAAACCGAATCAAATTGTGAGGAGCAGACCAACTCAGACTGAAGGGCATTCTTCAAGAACAATTGGTCTAAATTCTTCCCAAATGTTAATGTCATGAGCGCCAAAAAAGGGCCAAAAAGCTGAAAAACTGCTCTAGATTAAAGGACATTAAGGAGAAAATGATTAAATAAGATGTGTGATTCTTGATTGGATTCTAGACTTGAAACAAATAAGATAAAAAACCCCACAAAGCCAGTTGTAAAACAGTCAGTTGCTTGTGATGTCAAGAAGGAAAGGCAGTGGTGAGACACAGACCTTTCTAACTCTTAACATTTTTATGTTTTCTTATGATGATCAATATTATCTTTAAAGCAAATGATTTAGTAACATGTATATCTTAAGAAATAAGGTTTTTTTTGGTTTTATTTCATTGATTCAGTTTGGAGACCAAAGGGCTGTTCTTTTTTTTTTTTTTTTTTTTTGTGGTACTGGGGATAGAACCCAGGGGCATTCTACCTCCGAGCTACACCCTCAGCCCTATTTTTTAATCTTTATTTTGAAATAGGGTCTCACTGAGTTGCAAAGGGCCTCACTAAGTAGCTGAGGCTGTCCATGAACTATGATCCTCCTGTCTCAGCCTCCCAAACACTGGGATTACAAGTATGCCCTGCCATGCCTGGCTTCTATTCAATTCTTGAATTCAGTATATCCAGTCTGACAAGTCTTTAAAACCATGTTGTAAAAGAAAAAGAGTATTTTTAACTCCACAAATGAAGAACATGTCTATTGTAGAAAAAACCAGAAAGTTCAAACAAGCCAAAAGAATATCAAAGTGTACACTTCAGGAGAATGTTTCATTCATTCTATTATCACCCCAAATTTTCTATACTATGTATATAGACATATGTGCATATTATGTAAATAAAAAAAATTAGTGTTTGCAATTTTGTAATCCATTGCTATTTTTTTGTGGTGCCAAGGATCAGATCTAGAGCCTTTCATATGTTAGACAAGTATTGTGCCACGGAGTTATACCCCTAGTCCTAATTAATTTTAACTTAATATATCATTTATATTTTTCAGCTTTAAGGGTTCTTTTAGCAGGCTCTATGAACTTTCTTTGCGAAGTAGGGGTAAATGGGTTCGCAACTGCAGTAGTTGGACGGTTCAAACTGATCTGTGGCCAAAACTCATTTGCTGAAGACTTGTTTTATCTTACCAATTTTAAATGATTCTGGCAAGAACTAATGCGGTCTTGGTGGTCCTATAGGATCCCATGTGTCTCTTGTTTCGTTTATGTGACAGAGAGCAGTTTGCTAATTTGGCGGTGCCGTGGACATTCCCAAGAAGTTGTAGCAGTTTCACAGCTCCACGCCATCCCTGTATCTCATCAGATCATACTACACAATCTCGTTGGGCAAAAAGATGCTGGGCAAGACCACAAAGGCCAGGCTAAAAGAAAAAAACACTCAGTAGCTGTACAAATATGTCAGCTCATCACACGCAGAGAGCAGCAGGCACTGGATGTGACATTCCAAACAACGTATCTTTTCTTTTCTATCTATACACTAAAAATGCTTGAATTAATTGACAGCAGATAAAAAGGTGAAGGAATACAATGCACACTAACTCATGTTAAAGCTTACAGGTAAAAGATTGAATTCTTGTGTGAAATAAATGGCTTTCCACTTAATAAACTGGAGTTGTTCCAAGGACATCCTTTCATTAATGGAGCAGGTGCAGATGAAGTTTTGAGAAACTTGTACAGTATTTTTAAAAATAAAACATTTAATTAACAAGCTTGAAAACAGTGGAGCACTTGAAGTGGGAATAAAACAATTGTTTCATATCAAACAGTGCAAATTCAATTTGTGAATGCAACTGTATTGAAAAGCCTTAAAATATTAATAAATTGCTGTGGGCTTTAAAAAAAGAAGTTTTAATTTTCTTTCAAGGTTTTCCCTTGAGACAAGTTCTAAACCAGAAAAGATGTTCAAATGAATGCAAAAAAAGTATATTCTTTTTGAAGGTCCAAAATCTTATCTATGAGAAACAAAGATGAAAGGCAGTAAGAGTATTTATAAGCATGAAAAAGTAACCCAAATGTGATTATATCTTTATATGTGGATTTTTTTGTTAGGATTGTTTAGAATTGTAGTTTCTGTCGCCACTACTTTATAACTTGGTTTTAGGATTTAAACACAATGGGTTTGGAAAAATAATACAATACTAAAGGTCTATGTTTTTTTCCCAAGGGCTTAAATCACAAGGAGATCTATAAAAAGTTATGTAATATAAAGAATCTTGAGAAAGATACCATTTCAAGATAGAAAACTTCAATTAATAGTTTAAAATTCCCTTATATTAAATATTCCATAAGGCATGCTTTCTGATTCTAACCTTTTTAGCAAAGAATATAGTAATAGCACATGCTGTTGGTCAAATCAGACCTGGTTGGAGACCTCCATGTTGGTGAGTGCTCATTGCTTCTTTAGTGACTATGACCAGGAAACCTGAGCTACATTACGAGTTAGGGATCCTGTAAGGCAAGCTAGATAAATCCTCATGATGACAGCCAGAAGTATACTTTTTATTTTTTTTGTGGTACTGAGATTGAATTCACGGTCATTCTACCTCCAAGCTATACCACAGCCCTTTTTATTTTTAATTTGAGAAAGGGTCTCCATGTGTTGCTGAGGCTGTCCTTGAACCTGTGATCTTCCTGTCTTAACCTCCCAAGAAGCAGGATTATAGGTGTGCCCCACCATGCCCAGTGACAGCCAGGACTTTTGCCAGAGTATCCAGAAGTGTCAGGCCACCAGTGTGCCTTTCCTTTTGGTTTTCTGTTTGGAAAAATGCAGCAAATAAAAGTCACTAAAGAGCTTCTGAGAAAATCAGCCTGTGCTATAGAGGCTTAATGAGATTAAAGAAAAATTCCTTCCTTCCTCCTGATAAGGACTTGCTCTCCAGAAGTAATCCTGAAGCCCGCAGAAGAACACTAAATGTGTTCAGGCTTATGTTTTCTCCTGTATTCACAGAAGAAGTCAGAGCAGCCCTCAGCATCTACCGAATGCCAGTCCTTCTCTAGTCCATAAGCATTTTTTTTTTTTTTTTGCAGTACTGGGGGTGGAACCTAGGGCACGTTCTACCTTGGAGCTACACCCCCAATCCTATTTTTTATTCTTTATTTTGAAACAGAGTCTCACTAAGTTGCAGAGGACCTCACTAAATAGCTGAGGCTGGCCTTGAACCTGTGATCCACCTGTCTCAGCCTCCTAAGTACTGGGATTACAAGCGTGTGCCACCACGCCCAGCTCCAGAAGCCTTTCTTTCTTTCCTTCCTTCTTTCTTTCTTTCTTTCTTTCTTTCTTTCTTTCTTTCTTTCTTTCTTTCTTTCTTTCTTTCTCTTTCTTTCTTCCTTCCTTCCTTCCTTCCTTCCTTCCTTCCCTCCCTCCCTCCCTCCCTCCCTTCCTTTCTTTTTGAAATACTAGAAATGGAACCTAGGGGCATTCTACCTCTGAGCTACACCCCTAGCCCTATTTTTAAAATTCTTTATTTTGAAACAGGGTCTCGCTGAATTGCAAAGGACCTCACTAAGTAGCTAAGGCTGGCGGCAAACTACGATCTCCCTGTCTCAGCCTCCCAAATGCTGGGATTACAGGCATGCACCACCTGTATGTGGAAGCTGCACGCCCAGCTTCCACAAGCATTTTTAATAATCACTCCCCACACCATATTACCAAATAGGTTAAACGCAGATAATAAACCAGGTGTGGTGGTTCACACTTGTAATCCCAGCATTTGGGAGGCTGAGACAGGAAAATTGAGCAGGTTCGAAGCCAGCCTCAGCTACTTAGCGAGGCCCTTTGCAACTCAGTGAGACCCTGTTTCAAAATAAAGAATAAAGCCGGGCATGGGGGCGCACCCTTGTAATCCCTGTGCTCTGGAGGCAGAGACAGGAGGATTGTGCAGGTTCGAAGACAGCCGCACTGGCTTAAGAGACCCTGTTTCCAAAAATAAAAATAGGTCTGGGAGTGTAGCTCGGAGGTAGAAGGGCTTCCAGGAACCCCAGTACCACCACCACCTCCACCAAAAAAAAAAAAAAAAAAAAAAAAAAAAAAAAGCTGGGGTTGTTGCTCAGAGGTAGAATGTCCCTGGGTTCCATTGCCAGTACTGGGGAAAAAAAAAAAAAAAAAAAAAAAGCAGATAATGGTTGAGTAAGAGGTGAAGTTCAGTATTCTTTATATGAAAACTAAAGAACCCTAATTCCACATGCTTTACTTTTCATGTCTCGAAACTATACCTGGACTCTGAGTCTATTAATTTGTTTTTGTCTGCAAAAAAAAAAAAAGACCATAAAAGAGGGGGAAAAACAGAGTAATAAATAGAAAATAGACAAACTAAAGAGCCCAATACAAAATACATCAAGCACTCTGTGCTCTTAAGTTATATTTGCTTAATTTTCACACTTAAACAGTGTCCCATTTTTCTGGGCATGGTGGTGCACGTTTGAAATCCCAGCATTTGGGAGGCTGAGAGAGGAAGATTGTGGTTCACAGATAGTCTCAGCTACTTAGTAAGGCCCTTTGCAACTCAGTGAGACTCTGTTTCAAAATGAAGAATTAAAAAATAGGGCTGGGGGTGTTGCTTGATGGTAGAATGCCCTTGGGTTCCATTTCCATTCCCAGTACCACACACACAAAGAAAGAAAGAAAGAAAGAAAGAAAGAAAGAAAGAAAGAAAGAAAGAAAGAAAGAAAGGAAAAAGTACACCATTTTGCCAGGCATGATGGCGCACTATTGTAATCCCAGTACTTGGGAGGCTGAAACGGGAGGATCCCAGGTTCAAAGCCAGCCTAAGCAACTTAGTGAGACTGTAAGCAATTTAGTGAAACCCTATTTTCAAATAAAAAATAAAAATAAAATAGGTTTGGGGGTAGAAAGCCCCTGAGTTCCATCTCCAGTACCACAAAAACTAAACTAAACTAAAATAAAAAATAAAAAGTACCTCATTTCTCAGTGCACGCTGCTGTCACTCTCAACAAATTCCTCATCAACTTCCTAGTGCCACTTAATCATTAGGCTTCTTAATTCTTACCCTCTTCCCCGTTCAAATTCAGCCTTTTATCTTTTTAGGTGTCTTGTCACATCTTCTCACTGTTTATTGATACGACTATTTATTTATTTATATTTTTTGTGATACTGGGGTTCCTGGAAACCCTTCTACCTCTGGGCTACACTCCCAGACCCATTTTTATATATTTTTTTGGAAACAGGGTCTCCTAAGCCAGCGCAGCTGGCTTCGAACCTGCGCGATCCTACTGTCTCTGCCTCCCAAGCGCAGGGATTACAAGCGTGCGCCACCACGCCTGGCTATTGATACAACTTTTTAAACATTGGATGAAGCTCATAAAGATTAGGGATAATTTCTGTTTAATAAAACACAATATTTATCTTTCTTTTTGGTATATCAGCATGTGGTACAATACTGCTGCATTTCGTTTATGATTGCAGGTAATACTTAGAAGTTTTTTTTCAGGATATTCTTCACCATGTAGAAGAGCCACAGAGAATTTAAAAAATCATAGCAACCCAGTCAGAAATTCAAAGCTTTTATTAGTAAATCTCATAGACTTGCTGCATCAGCAGGTCTCCTATTTACTGACATTTGAAAATATGGCAGAATTTTGCTCATGGCATTTGGTGAAACTTTTATTCCCAAGGTCAGTTCGTTTAAACCACCTATTAGAATGGCTATTATAAAAAAGATGAAGGGATGAAAAGAATATGTAACTCTCATACACTGTTGGTAGAAGCACAAATTAGTAAAACTATTATGGAAAATAGTATGACGGTTCTCAAAAAGTTAAAAATAGAGCCATCATATGATCCAGCTATCCCATTATTGCATATATGTAAAAAGGAAATGAAATCTGTATGCCACTTCCATATTCATTGCAGAATTTTTCACAATAGCCAAGAAATGGAAATAAAGTAAGTGTCCATCAATGGATGTGTGAAGGAAATGTGGTACACACAACACACACACACACACACACACACACACAATCATTAAACCTTAACAAAGACAGAAATCAACCAGGCATGGTGGCACACACCTGTAATCCCAGTACTTGGGAGGCTAAGATAGGAGGATCACAGGTTTGAGGCCAGATTCGGCAATTTAGCAAAACTCAGCAACTTAGCATGGCCCTGTTTCTAAATGAAAAATAAAAAGGGCTGGAGATGTAGCACAGAAGTAGAATGCCTCTGGGCTCAATTCTCAGTAACACACACACACACACACACACACACACAAAACCCCCAAACAAAAACAGAAGTAAATTCTGTCGTTTGAAAAATATAAATGAACCTGGAGGCTATTATATTAAAAGAAACAAATCAGCAAAATACTGTGATCTTACTTATACATATATGGACCCAAGAAAGATGGCTTTGTAGAAGTAGGAAGTGAAATAGTGATAACCAGATGATTGTGGTGGTGGAACTAGGGTGATGCTGGTCAAAGGATATAAAATTTCAGGAAGATAGGGAAAATCAGTTCAAAAGATCAATTGTACAACATAGTGATTTTAGTTAATAACAATGTATTGTATTATTAAAATTGCTAAGAAGAACATTCAAAGAGATTTTAAGTGTTCTTATCACAAAAATGATTATCAGTGAGGTAAAATAAATGTTAATTAGCTCAATTTAGTCATTCCACAATGTATATGTATATGTGTATGTATTTTATTTTATTTTATTTTTTGGTGGTACTGGGGTTCCTAGAAACCCTTCTACCTCTGGGCTACACTCCCAGACCTATTTTTATACTTTTTAAAATTTCGAAACAGGGTCTCTTAAGCCAGTGATGCAGGCTTTGAACTTGCGCGATCCTCCTGTCTCTGCCTCCCAAGCACTGGGATTACAAGTGTGCGCCATCACGCCTGGCATATCATGCATTTTTTTGAACAAGGGTTCTTCAAGAGCCAACCAACCCTAGAAACTAAAGTTCTTAAACCAGTCCACAAGGCCGATGGAAAAAGTTAAATGAAATGGGTTAAGTGGGATTTATTGTTGTTGTTGTTATTATTATTATTATTATTATTTAATTTCTGGCCCTGAGGATTTATTTATTGGAACATCAAGATTCCTGTGCATGAGGATCTATGAATGCTTGACAACTGCTTTCTGGAATCGAATCCACTTTGATGTTTTAAGTTTTTTTTTTTTTAAAGTAAAATAGTCTTATTTTTAATTTCATAACCCTGTTGTAATTACTTTTTTTTAATTTTATTTTATTGGTGCACTGTATTCATATATCATAGTGGGATACAAACTTTTGTAGACATACATGCACACATCGCCCAGTCAGCCCCCACCCGATCCCCACCCCATTCTCTCCCCATCCCTCCTTCCCATGCTTGGCTTAGTGGTTGACATCTAGTATTATAGCAATTTATCCAAAATTAAAAATGATAATCTCACATAACAGTTTCATTTGTCTGATACCAAGCGTTTGATGATTTAAAGATAGCATTTCAATATTTCTTTTCGCTTTCTTTCTTACTAGAGCATATTTTTTTCTGTTTTTTTAGGTGAAACTATCATATATTTATATATTTATTTTTCAGAAAAAAATCTATCCTAATATGGAATATGAATTCTAGATACCCAAAACGATCTTGAAAAAGAACAAAGCTAGAAGATATATATTTTCTGATTTCAAACCATATAAAGCTACAATAATTGAAACAGTGTAGTACTGTTCTAAAGGCAGATATATAGACCATTGGAGTTAAATACAAGCCTAGAGCTAAATTCTTCCCTATATTGTCAAGTTATTTTTGACAAGGTTTCCACGAACATTTGGTGGTGGAAATAATAATCTTTTAACTAAATATTGTTGAAAAATAATAATTACATGGAAAAGAATAAAATTGGACCTTTACCTAATCCCATATACAAATATTAACTCAAAATAGATAAAAGACCTAAATATAAATCTTAAGACTATAAACTTTTAGGAGAAAATCTGGGTCATAAAACCTCACAACATTGAAATTGGCAGTGATTTCTTGGATATGATTTCAATGGCACAGACAACAGAAGAATATACAAACTCCCTAAAAAATAAAAGAAAATATTGTATATCCAAAGACAATGTAAACAGAGTTAAAAGTTACTAATAGAATTGGATAAAATATTTCCAAATGCTATATCTGAAGGTATATTAATATTCCAACTAGAAATCCTAAAAATTAACAACAATAAAGGCAAACAATACAACTTAGAGATAGGTAAAAGACTAACATAAATAATGAATCTCCACAGATAACCAATCTTAGTTGTCTGTTGGATGGAAACTCTTGTTTCTCTGGTTCTGGTGAGTGTTACCTATTTCTTCTTTGTAGTTAATCTCTTTGAGTATTTTCTCTAGCGCTGGTTTTGAAGACATAAATTCCTTCAGTTTCTGTTTGTCATGGAAGCTTCTTATTTCTCCATCTAATTTGATAGAAAGTTTTGCTGGATAGAAAATTTTTGGCTGGAAGTTGTTTTCTTTCAGAGTTTAGAATATGTTACTCCAAGCCCTTCTGGCTCTCATGACTTGGTTTGGGAAGTCTGGAGTGATTCTAATTGGTTTGCCTCTGAATGTCAGTTGGCCCTTTGTTTTTGTTGCCTTTAAGATTCTCTGCTTGGCTTCCACATTGGTCATTTTGACAATTATATGGCGTGGGGATCCTCTTCTCCGATCCTGTCTAAAGGGAGTTCTATAAGTTTCCTGGATCTGTGTATCAACCTCTTGCTCTATATTTGGAAAATTTTCTGCTATTACTTCCTTGAAGAGATTGTTGATCCCTTTGGTATCACTTTCTTTTCCCTCCTCTATTCCAATTATTCTTAGGTTAGCTCTCTTAAGATGGGCCCATATTTCTTCCATGTCAGATTCCTGCTGTTGGATATTTTTTTCTAGATTAGAAACTATGCATTCATTTTTGGATTGCTCATCTTCTAAGAGCGAGATTCTGTTCCCCATGTGGTCTAATCGGTTGTTTGTGCTTTGAATTGAGGCCTTTACTTCATTAATTGCATCCTTTATCTCTTTTTGGCTCTCTCTGAGTTCTTTTCGAAGCACCTCTATTATTTCTACAGTTATTTTCCTGATTTGATCTTCTAGAAATCTCTGATTTTCTGTTTTATCAGGTTCTGATGTTGTGGGGTTGTGCACATTCATTACTCCAGTGTTATTCCTCTTTCCCATGATTTCGGAGGTTTGTGCCTTCTCTGGGTTCTTCCCTTGGGTCACTATGGCTTCACTTAAGGTGCTCTGGATCTCGAGTCTGTATTATCTCAGACCCCACTACTCCTTTACTGGGTTGTATCACAGAGTCTCCAACCCAAGGAGTCGATAGAGGCTGCTTTAAACTATGGGGGGTGCCAGGTTGCACGTTCTCCTATGGTGTGATATCTCTGCCACCACTACTCCCTCACTGGGTCAAGTCCCAGGAGGCCCAATACTGCGATTTCTCCTCTGTGGCCCGCAATTTGACTCACTGTTCTTGAGTACGCAGATGTAGCTGTACTGGACTCGGTGAATTCACTGTTGCTGCCGCCGCCGGTGGCAATATGGCGCCTCTGCCACGCCCTCGGCCATGAGGCTGGTGTATTTTTTCTTCTCTGGTTTTGATTTCCACTCTGAATCCCTGCAGCGTGTGCTGAGCTCAGCCACTGGGAGCTTTAAATGCTGTCTGCGCCGAAAGATCCTGCCTGGTTGTTCCACAGCGGCTCACCTGGCTTGCTGTAGCCGTCTGTTGAGTTCGCCGCTGCCGCCGGCAGTATGGCGCTGCTGCCGCGTCCTCAGGCGCGTGTGTCTCCTCTGTGGCCCTGAGCTCTGTTCTCAGTCCGCTTTCTCTCTGGAGCCTGGTGGGTTTTTTTGTTTTTCTGGTGATGGTGCTTTCTGGCTATGAAAGGCGCTCTTTTTGTGGTAATGGAGATTGGTTGTTAGCGGGACTCTTAAGCCCCGCTTTTCTCGGTCGCCATCTTCCCGGAAGTCTCGATGTTTTAAGTTTTTATGAGCTGGATATGGTGGCAAATATGCTTGTATTCCAGTTCTTGGGAGGGCAAGACAGAATAGGTTGAAGGCCAGTCCCAGCAACTTAGTGAGACAATTTCAAAACAAAACAAAACAATCAAATTGGAGTGGGGATATAGCTCAGGGGTAGAATGCAATTGGGTTCAAACTACAGTGGCAAGCGCACTCAGACACACAAAAGCCTTGATATGCTTAAAATTCAAGTTGGACCACGTATTTGGTCCAAGATGGGAAGCCAGATACAAAAATCTTCATTTCAGGAGTTAAGTCTTAAAGTACTCCCTCAATTCTAACACTGTCCCTCCTTATGGTGTGCCCCATGAAAATTCTGCAAAGACCATGCAACACCAAAATGGCAATAGGTTAAGGGCACCCTTTCCCACTTGTTATAAATTTCAGAGTACAATACCAAAAAGCCTCTTAACACGTACTTCAATCCTCAGGCATCACTTGCACTTTACAACTGAAAAAACCCTATACTCAGACCACAAAGGAAGAGAAGTTGTTAGCATTTAATGAACCTCTGGAACTGTGTGGCTTTCAAGCCACCAGGACACAGGCACCGCCAACACCTTTAATCTTTTCCTCAGCTCTTCTGCTGAAAAATTTGGCCTTGAGGATGACAGGCTGCTTTGGGAGCTTTCCTTTCCCCAAAACTTTGTAGTAACCCTATCGCACTACATCAATGATAGGAGCAGCTCTGGTCTTGCTTTTGGCAGCATTTAACTTGTCTGCTCACTGACCAGTGTCCACAATTTACCAAGATGGATAGTTGGGCAAAAGCTCTGGTTCCTTTTTTTGTGGGGAGCCATTAAGGCCTTCCCCTGGATTGGTATCTCTACCTCAGCTGATTGTCTTTCGCCCAGAGTCAACAAGGTTTGGGGTTATGGAAAGTTCAAAAAGGTCTGAGAGAAGATCAGGTGGTGATGACACAAGGGTACTGATTGACCTATCTGTAATATGTGTTTTGTATTGTTCTTTATTGTATTCTGGTGGTGGTAGCACGAGAATGTTGATTGACCTGTAGCTGTGTATAATAAATACTTCTGGAAAAACAAGTTGGCGTCGGCACAATAAAGATGAGATCGACCCAGAAGTTGTGTTGGACAGGAGTGTCTGCGCAATAGAGAATACTGACCCAGGCATAGTCGTCGACCCGTAGGAAATACTGACCCACGAACAGGGGTCGACCAGTAGAGATAGTAGGCTGGCGGCTCCCCCACGTTAGAATGTAAAATTCTCCATCCTCATGCCTCACTTCAGAATCCCTACTCTTGCCGGCAGGCTCCGGCACTCTTTAAGTGGTAATGCCTCATACCAACTTTTCCAAAGTAACCTGGATGATATTTGTCAAAGTTGATCGTGTGGTGATGCATGTCACCTGCATTACCCCGGCCTCCGGGCTGCTTCCGGTGCTTGCCGATGCGGCAGTGGCTGTGGCTCACGTGGCCCCAAAGTTTCTGAGTCTTCCTCAGTCTGGATGGCATGTTGGCAGCCGAGACGAAAGAGTAAATGGGATTTTTATATAACATTATAGCATCCAAAGCATATTCTGCAGCAGAGTACTTCAGCATTAGCTGACATTCTTTTTTAGATGGAATTTCATTATGAAGGTTTAAGAAGGTGGATGGACATATTTAGGTGACGGTGTCTCTTTTATGTTAAGTTGACTCCCCTAAATAACCTAGTTAACAAACTAATCACTAAAAATTTGGTCACCAGGCAAATCAAGTCTATAACAAGCCATTATGCAAAATATTGTATTGAGTCTGAATCCACTCAAATGATTTATTTATTTATTTATTTATTTATTTATTTATTTATTTTGAGGTACCGAGGATGGAACCCAGGGGCATTCTATCTCCGAGCTATACTCCAGCCTTATTTTTTATTCTCTTTATTTTGAAACAGGGTCTCATTGAGTAGCAAAGAGCCTCACTAAGTAGCTGAGGTTGTCTGTGAACCGCAATCCTCTTGTCTCAGCCTCCCAAACGCTGGGATTACAATCATGCACCACCACTCTTTTGACATAAACTTGTAACCTCAACATGAGATGCCTAACTAAAGCCAGCACTTCCAACATGACTGAGACAGCATCTCTTCTTCTAAGGTTCAGGTTTTGCCCAGAATTCCCTATACATGGAATAGCTCATACCGAGAGTCATTGCGTTTACCACAAAGCCTTGGGCAGCCAGCCACACTCATGTGGATAAGGTGAACAGATATCTTAGTATTTCACCTGCTCTTCAACTTGTATAATCCATATGCAACAATTGCTGCAAAACCTGCCATTGCAATAGGTACAAATGGTGCCTCTTTTGCTTTTCAGATATGTTTAGATCCTTGATTTTCATCATATGAAGGAAGAGAGACATCTGTATTGGATGACACAGTCATTGCTTGAAGAAATTTCCGACACCAGCGAAAGCCCTCACTACCTGACCAGCTTTTCTATATGATAAATTTTATTAAAAAAATTTTTTTTTATTTTTTGGTGGTACTGGGGTTCCTGGAAGCCCTTCTACCTCCAGGCTACACTCCCAGACCTATTTTTATATTTTTGAAACAGGGTCTCTTACGCCAGCGCGGCTGGCTTCGAACCTGCGTGATCCTCCTGTCTCCGCCCCCCAAGCACGGAGATTACAAGCATGTGCCACCACGCCCAGCCTATGATAAATTTCAATTAGATACATTTCTTTACTTAAGTTTCGTGAAATATATAGTTGAAGGAATAGACTCACATATGAAAACACATTTAGAAGTTTCCCTAAAGCTGGTCTTGGTGTGCATGCTTGTAATCCCAGTACTTGGGAGGCTGAGACAGGAGGATCACAGGTTTGAAGACTGCCTCAGCAAGTACTAAGACTCTCATCAACCTAGTAAGATCCTGTTTAAAAAAAAAATAGAGTTGGGAGTGTAGCTTGGAGGTAGGATGCCTTTGGGTTCAATTCCCAGCACTACACACAAACAAGATGTTTCCTTGCTGGGCATGGTGATGCAGGCCTGTAATCCAGTACTTGGGAGGCTAAGACAGGAGGATCACTGGTTTGAGACTAGTCTGAGCAACTTAGTGAGACCCTCAACAATCTATTGAGACTCTGTTTCAAAACAAAACATAAAAAGAGCTGAGGGTGTATCTTGGAGGTAGAATGCTCATGGGTTCAATCCTCAGTACCAAAACAGCAGCAACAATAACATCCCCAAACAACCACACAAAAGAACTAGCGCCTGACATCTCAAGAGGTCCCAAATATACAAAATAATCTTGAAAAGAAGAGTCAGAAGCCTTACATTTACCTATTTCATGACTTATGGCAAAGCTACAGCAATCGCACAATGACCCAACTGGAATAGTGCTGAATATAGAGGACTCGAATGAGTAACTTCTCAAAGAGGTTCCATTTCAGCTCTTCAGGAATATGGGCATTTTGGTTTAACGTAGAAGTTAAACCAAAATGTGTTGTTTGTGATTGTTTTGAATTACATGCGTGACTGAGAATCCAAGTGCCTAATTTTTTAACCTGGTATCTATTTTAGCTTTGTAACATTTTATATATTAGCTAACCCTTTTGTATACATACTTTCTTTTCCTATTTTCCTTATAAAATGGTTACCTCCTCAGATTTCGTCAGGATTAAATAAAATAGATTTGTGTGCCATAGCTTAAAAAAAAAGAAAAGAAAAAGAAATGGTACCTATTCCCCATTTAAAAGTGGGAGAATAAGCAGAGTTTTGTGGTGCATGTCTATAAACCAGTATCAGTACTTGTGAGGCTGAGACAAGAGGATTGCAGGTTCAAAGCCAGCCTCAACAATTTAGTGAGGCAATTGCTTCCAAATTAAAAAAAAAAAAAAGGCCTGGGGATGGGCTTGGAGGTAGAATGCCCCTGTGTTCTATTGCCAGTGTGTATGTTGGGAATTGAGATAAATACAAGATAGCAATGCTGTAAGAGTAGTTCTGTTTCTCTTCTTTTTTAAAAGTGACTTTATGGCTAAAAGGGCTTTTTTGTGATTCCTTTTTGAGTTAGTGTTCATGACCAAGACTTGTGAGGTTGCTGACAGTCTGACTTCTTCATAGGTGAGTTATTATTTAATATTTGTATTAGCCACATACTAGATTGTGCACGATTGTTGTGCTTGTAGATGCTTTTCATGATCAAATAAAGTGCCTTCCATTTAAACTGTAGCTTTGATCAAATAGCTGCCTATTTTCCAATGTGCAATCAGATTTTCTAATGTCAAAATGTATACATTCGTCAGTCGAGCGCCCCATCCATATTGTGGTTAGCTTCAGATTTCTGTCTCATTTCATCCTTTCCAATCAACTAGCTTTTTCTTGTTATTTTCTGCTATTGAGCCCAATGTTGCACAGAAAAGTTGATTTGTTAATTAGTTTAATCGCCTCTTCTCATAATGGCGGGGTAAGATTGGCGGAGGAAGCTTGTTATCAATCTGCGCTACTGGTAAGCAGTAATTACAGATAATGACGCTTTTGTCTTGCGGCATTCTGAAGATTGTCTTGAACTCCTCACTAAATTAGCAAATGGACCGTCCTGTTGAATTCTCCCCTGGTTTCTTCTCCAACTCATCCTCTACTCTCCCCCCAATGAAATGAAATTACAGCTTGTTAGACGGAAGCTCATTTGAAGTCCCAATTTTCTTGAGTGTTCAGCCCTCGTGGGGAAGTGCCAGGTGCTCATCCGTGGCCACAGCACTTGCGTTTGGCTTAAGGTTCCTACTCGACTGGCATCCTACAAGTCTTTGATTTTCCTTTCGCTTGAAGAGGCATCGGTTGTCTTGACAGCGGAGGTAAAGCTCTGTCCTTGTACTTTGATGCACATTGTGGTACAATCTAATAATCAAAGTCATTTGTCAAGAAGCAGGGTGTTCACACTTTCCTCTGAAGGGATTGGAATAAACCACAGATTTGATGTGGATGTAAGCCAGAGGGGCAGCCACCACCACTTTAAAAATGTGCCTGGAATGCAGAGCCCAGAGCAGGTTTGAACTCACACTGTATTTTATATCAGTGTTTCTTAACATGGGACAGTTTGAACTCTCAGTGGACGTTTGGCAATGTCTGGTTTCAATTTCATGACTGGAGACCAAAGGTGCTAGTGGCATCTGCCAGGCAAGAGGTCAGAGACGCTGATCACATGCTACAGTGCACGGGACAGACCTTCACCGTAAAGAATCATCTGGCGCCAGATGGCAATGCTGCCAAGATTGTGCAACTCTGCTTCATACAGTATAAAGGCAACACAGAGGCATATTTGATTTCTATTTCCAACAGTCAATAATTTGAATGGTTTGAGTGAACAATTGGTTGAGTAGAGAACTTGGAATTAATTGCAGAAGGGATGGATTTCCCACATCTTATTATGGGGACTCCTTATGCACAGAGATAAGGAATAAAAAAAGTCCTGCCTTTATAGTACAGTAGAAATTTGCTTATTTTATTTATTTATTTATTTATTTATTTATTTATTTATTTATTTGATGGTACTGGGGTTCCTGGAAACCCTTCTACCTCTGGGCTACACTCCCAGACCTATTTTATACTTTTTTAAAAAAAATTTTTGGAAACAGGGTCTCTTAAGCCAGCGTGGCTGGCTTTGAACCAGTGCTATCCTGTCTCTGCCTCCCAAGCACGGGGATTACAAGCATGGGCCACCACACCCAGCTAGCTTGCTTTCTTTCTTTCTTTCTTTCTTTCTTTCTTTCTTTCTTTGTCATATGAAATACAAATAAAGGTATTTACAACATGCTAAATATTGATATGCTTCAGACTAACCCGAACATTCCCTAAGAGAACCATGTTCTTTCCCCAGCAGGGAGAACTTGCATGGCCCATGAATGCAGTTATCAGATATATTTTGGCTAAAGCCTGTTTGCATCTTTCACTTACTTCTTGAGGTTAGGCTCCATTTTGTGAAAACACGAATTTCATCTTGATACCAAACTTAGTCTCATTCAGAGTAACTTGAGGAGGTTGAGATATAAATTTATTTTATCATAGTAAAGAGAGTGAAAAGACTCAGTTTCTAGGGGCCTCTTGGACTGAGGTAGATCTGAAGTTTTGGGATAGGATCACCTTGGAACTGATAGTCATCATCCTAATATATTCTGCATAGCAATGCCATAAATACCAACCTATTATGGACACTTAATAGCCTGACATATGGGAAAAGATGACATATTTTAATGCCTTTATATATCTGAATAGGTAAGAAAGGGAACAATAATCACTTCACAAATAAGATGTTTTCAACAATTAGAATTCTCTCTTGAGAGGGAGTGACTTTTTGTTCTCTTACTGAAAAATTTCTGTCAGAAGCCATCTGACAATGTGTAGGTTATATTATTGCTCTGGATTGAAAATTGCATGCCAGGTGTGGTGGTACATGCCTGTAATCCTGGAATTTGGAAAGCTGAAACAGGAGGATCACAGGTTCAAGGCCAGCCTTAGCAACTTAATGAGATCCTGTTTCAAAATAAAAAATAAAATAGGGCTGGGGATGCAGCTCAGAGGTAGAATTCCCCTGGGTTCAATTTCTAGTATCGCCGGGCGTGGTGGCGCACGCTTGTAATCCCAGCATTCGGGAGGCTGAGACTGGAGGATCGTGGTTCACAGACAGCCTCAGCTACTACTTAGTGAGGCCCTCTGCAATCTAGTGAGACCCTGTTTCAAAATAAAGAATAAAAAATAGGGCAGGGGGTGTAGCTTGGGGGTCAAATGCCCCTGGGTTCAATCCCCACACCTGCAAACAAAACAAAACAAAAAAATTTCTAGTATCATACATACACACAAAAAAGAAAATTGTGTTTGATGGTTTCTGAGGTCTTTTAAAACTCTGAATTCTCTGATTCCATTTGGTGAATTTATCCTGAAGAACTTGTAATTTTGTTTCCTCACAATTCTCAGCTCCCCCTGCTTCCATGTACGGCTCACACTCTTTTCTATCGCCATCCCCTAGTGCCACTTAGGTAACTGTAAGATGCTTAGCGTGACCCAAGACACAGGACAACTGGAGGCCGGTCCAATTAGGGAAACTTTATTGCAGGTGAGGTTAAGCCGCTGGGCTGTCTTGTGCAAGAGAGCAACAGAACTGAGGGGAAGCAGAACATTTTTATATCAGGGGAGCAAGGAAGGGGTGGTGCTTGGTCCTGGGAACAGCAGGACTCAGTTGCTCATAGGCGGTGGGGGCTGGCCTTGGCGGTCTTGGTTGGAATGTTCCCCCTTGTGACTGTTTTCTTGTTTTTGGTAACTGCTCCTTAGATTGGGTCAGAGTGCCCTGCATTATCATGGTGCAGCTGTGCTTGTGAGACCCACGTGGCTGCAGTTGTGAAACCCACCAGGCCCGATGCATCTTCTGACCTAATTGTAACCACAGCTAGCATCTCCTCTGTTCCTCACACACGCTGTTCGCGTGCAGTCTCCCATTCCTGAATGTGCTCTTCTTTTCCTTCAAGGCTAAGCTCAAACTCAATGTTTTATGAAGCTCTTCTTGTCATTTTATCATAAACTAATAGTTCCTTTTCCTTATTTCACCTACATTCGTCACTTACAGAATATAGGGAACATATGATGGTTTCATAAAGCAGAAGAAACACAGATTTAGATCATAACTTTTATGGTTTCTACATTTAATTCTTTATGAAGAAGTTCCTCACCTCTCCACATTGACAAGATTAGATAGCAGTTGATCGTCTTGTCTTTCCAACATTCTTGCCTCTACAACTAGATTCTAAGTTCTGGAGCCATGTATTTGCTTTGGTTCTCCTAGTATGACTTTGGGGTTTTTTTTTTTTTTTTTGTGTGTGTGTGTGTGTGTGTGGGTCTGGGGATGGGACCCAGGGGCATTCAACCTCCGAGCTACTCCCTCTGCCCTACTTTTTATTCTTTATTTTGAAACAGGGTCTCCCTAAGTTGCAGAGGGCCTCACTAAGTAGCTGAGGCTGTCTGCGAGCCATGATCCTCCGGTCTCAGCTTCCCAAATGCTGGGATTAAAAGCGTGCGCCACCACGCCTGGCTTCTTAGTATGCCTTCTACAGTGCTACACCACGTGTGAAAAAGAGCAACAGGCGGCAGACATCTCAGCTGGCTCTCCTGGCACACAGGACATCAGTAATCAGTTCTGGACTCAAAGGAAGCTTCCGGGCCTAAAGGACAGCAATATCAACAGCACAAGGCAAATAACAAAAGATCGCTGTCACCAGGCCAAGGTTTAAGAACTGAATACAAACTCTATAAGGGAAACCATGATACTCAATAGAAAATATGATTGTAACCAAGTAGAAGAGAACTTCACCTAAGAGGCAGCTTACACACTCAACAGTTATGCCTGGGACACCAAGTTTCTGGTGAGGTCTGAGTTGACTAGGGAAGCAGTAATGATGATCAGCAAAGTAGCCACTGAGTCCAAAAAATAGCTCATGTCTAAGCTGCATGAGATGGCAGGGCTGACACTGTTGACGAACACGCCTTCTCTCTGGAGGAACAGGCTCAGGTGGCTAAGATTCAGCATCAAAATGAGATGGTTCTAACTCTAAAGGAGCCTCCAAGCTCTCAGATGTGAGGCAAGGCCCTGACCACTGAGCTGCTGCTCTAACCCTTGGGAGGGTTAACCCTCATGAGGAGGTTTGCTTGTGGGCCAGCTCCATTTTGTTAAATTTGCCTGCAGTGCTACAGCGTTGTTGGGTCTCAGTCTTTCTCCTTTCTTTCCTCTTTAGGAAGAGGTTGTTAGGGATCCTCATTGTAGTCACCCTTTTCAAAACTCCCTGTTGTTTACTTTAATCTTGAGATTGTGTGTGTGTGTGTGTGTGTGTGTGTGTGTGTGTGTGTGTGGTACTGGGGATTGAACCTCTGAACCACACCCCTGGCCCTATTTCATTTTATTTTTGCGGTAGGGGGGATGGAACCCAGAGGCATTATACCTCCAAGGTACACCCCCAGCCCTATTTTTTAGTCTTTTTATTTCTTGAAACAGGGTCTCACTGAGTTGCAGAGGGCCTCACTAAGTAGTTGAGGCTGTCCACAAACTGCGATCCTCCAGTCTCAGCCTCCTGAATGCTGGGATTACAAACGTGGGCTACCACGTTTGAAATTTTTTTTGCTTATTTTTAGCTTATTTTTTGTTTTAAAACAGGGTCTCACTAAGTTGCTGAGAGTCTTGCTAAGTTGCTAAGGCTGGCTTTGAACCTGTAGTCTTCCTGTCTCAGCCTCTCAAATGCTGGGGTTGCAGGTGTGGGCCATCACATCCAGGAGTATCTTCTTTAAGCATTCTTTTGTGAGGGCTTTCTTTTTTTTAAAAAAATTTTTATGGGTACATTATATTCATACATCATATTGGGGTAAAAAAAAACTTGTGTGTACATACATGTACACATCACTGATTTAACCCCTACCCAATTCCCTCCCCATCCCTCCTTCCCTTGCTTGGCTTAGTGGTTGACTTCGATATGTTTAAGTACTTTGTGTGTTTTAGAGATTTTCCTTCTTCCCCTCTCCTTTCTCCTCCTTTAGGTTGTCTTGTTTGCTCCTCTATAGGATCTCCTTTTTCATCTAGAGTTCCTCCTATGACCCATTTCTCCTTAGCTTCCACATATTAGGGAAAGCATCTGATTTCTTATTTTTTGTGACTGACTAATGTCACTTAGTATAATGTTATGAGGGCATTCTTACGATGTGAAATCATAAAGAATTTTCAACAGTTACATTTACTCTGTGTAATGAGGGGTGGGGAAATCCTAGTTTCTGTGAATTATTTGTTAACATATGGCATTTCGAGTTTATATCATTAAATGCATTAAATTGTAAATAACTTTTGCCATATTGCATCCTCAGAAAGTTGGACAGAGTTACATATGTCCTAGATGTATCGTTATCTTTCTCCAAGAGAACTGAAATCATATTTTCCTACAAAACTCTGGACAAAATGTAGGACCTCTTGCATGCGAGGCAGGCCTGCTACGAGCTACTTCTCTCACCCTTGGGAGGGGCTCCTTTCCCTTGTAAGGAGGTTGATCTTCTTCCTGTGGGCCCAGCTCCTCTGGGTTGAATCCATCTGCAGTGCTACAGCTGTTGGTTCTGGGTCACCCTTGCTTCTTTCCCCTTTAGGTTGAAGCCGTATAGCTCTGCAGTGTGGCCTTGAGTGTAGTGTTGTTCGCTTCTCCATTGGCTGCTTTAATCTTGAACATCCTCTTTTTGTGTGTGGTCCTGGGAATTGAACACAGGGGCATTCCACCTCCAAGCTACACCCCCGACATTTTTATTTTTCATTTTTTTTTATTATTATTTTTTGGGTGGTACTGAGGTTCCTGGAAGCCCTTCAACCACTGGGCTATACTCCCAGACCTATTTTATATTTTATTTGGAAACAGGGTCTCTTAAGGCAGCATGTCTGGCTTTGAACCTGCGTGATCCTCCTGTCTCTGCCTCCCAAGCGTGGGGATTACAAGTGTGCGCCACCACGCCCGGCTTATTTTTTATTTTGAAATAGGGTCTTGCTAAGTTTCTGAGGCTGTCCTCAAACCTGTGATCCTCCTATCTCAGACTCTCAAGTCCTGGGACTACAGGTGTGCGCCACCACATGCAGCTAGGTATCTTTTTAAAATATATTTTTTGTGTGAAGTCTTTTCAAATGATGTAAACCCATAAAACATTTTCAACAGTTTCACTTAGTCTAAAAAATTAAAATGGAGTATTATTTGTTAACATAGGACATCATTACTTTATGTCATCAATCTATCAAATTTTAAATATACTTTTTCCACATTAGACATAAACTACATCACTTGAACAAACCTACTGGAGTATATCTTTTTTATTTGAAATATGATAAGTGTACCTTACATACAATTTAATTTTATATATTTCCTACAATTCTGGGTTTTTATTTGTGCATCATAATTATATGTAATAGTGGGATTCATCGTGATATATATATATGTCTTTTATATATACATATTGTGATATAGTCTTTTAATCGAAAATGCATTGCTGGCACACAGAAACACACACTAGATACCAATGGAATTTAATGCTGTACTGAAATAATAAAAAGTATATGTTTATTTCCTGTAACAATAATAGAATTCTTCCTCTTAGATATTTTCTTTTTCTTAAAAATGTAAAAGTCTGTTTCAGTTCTCCGGGGTCTGTTGTGAGCTTAGTATGTTTTGTAGCCAGCACTGCTGAGGAAATGTCAGGAGAGATAAACAGAAAAGAGAAGAGAGGCGGCAGGTTTTGTAGGTAATTACCACTTTTGTGATACGGTGTGGCTGAGTGGGAACTCTATTACTGTTTCTCCTGAACTCTCCCTTGGATCCAAGGGGAGTTATTGTTGTTTCAGGGAGCTACTAGACTGACCATTTCTTAGTCCTTTCTTCTTTACAAAATATAAGACGATGAGCATGATACTCAGATTGATGCTTTCAGTGTAGAAAGAAGAAAGGAAGTCAATTATAGTAAAAACACACGGGTACTTTTCAATATATTTAATGAGAAACTATAGATAATACATCAAGAAGTTAAGTGGATTTTACATTTTGAGTCATTACTGATACGTAACAAGTGCTTTTTAATTAAAGTTCTAAGAGGTCTTCAAATTTAAATATTAATAATAGAACCCCTGGTACATACACTTTAAAATATAAAATTTAATATTAATTAATAGGGAGCGTATCAGGGAAGGTGCATTTTAATCTTGTCCCAGCTTTTTATTGTGAATGAAAAGAGCAGCGATTGTCCGCGTCTGTTTACATATGTCTCACCGACAAGTACAGAGAGCATGGATTGTATCCTATGGATCACTAGACACTTGGTTGCTAGCACTCTGCAGAGCATATCTATTGTACATTTATTGTAAGGATGACTAAATGGTAACACTTTTCGCTTTTCCTAACGTGTTTTGGTAGGATTTCTAATGACTTTTAAAAAACCCTTTCTTCTTAACAGAGCAAAGAGTTGTTCTCTCTTGTATTTTAAGTTGACATATTGAAAATGGTCTTAGTCTGTTCTTGAAAATTTTTATTCATTACTTTTTCTGGAGCGAGGTCTTGAGGATTGAACCCCAGTCCTATTTACTTTTTTTTTTTGAAACAGGGTTTCGCTAAGGTGCTGAGAATCTCGCTAAATTGCTAAGGCTGGCCTACTGTGATCTTCCTGTCTTAAGCCTCCCAAGTACTGGGATTGCAGGTGTGCGCTACCATGCCTGGCTACTCTAGTGCTTTTAATATGTAAGGTGAAACCAGCTATTTCTCTGAAATATGTATTTCTCTCCAAATATCACTTTTAGACTTAATTGGAAATCTTGTCTCATTATTCTTATATAAAACATGTTATTTTATTTCTTGACCCAGAGACATTACTATCTCTTATAGCGTTAAAATATAAAAATTTTCTTCATTCAGTGGCATACATGGAACCTGCTTGAAAAAAATTTAAAGGCTTTAAAATGAATCATTTGCACTTGAATATTACTGCTGGAAATGTGCAGAAAAGATCATTTATGCTACATTCACAGTGTGTATAAGCATATAGAGTTAGGCTGACAGAAAGAAAAAAAGGAGGCTTTCCTCTTTGAACTTAAACATTTGCTGAGAACAGATTGAAATTGTGCTAAAATGCTTTTGGCATTATCAGTCTGCATTAGTGGACCCTAGAGCAGGGACACTTTCTTAGAAATGGTTCTGCTTGGACGGAGCATCTTGGTGAATAGGAGTAGAGTGATTTTTAGTTTTTTTTCACCACAAAACTTGACTCACAGTTATATCCCTAGAAAATTAGAATTTCATAAAAACTCCCTGAATTCCTTTAAAAACTTTTCTGAAAGGGTAATATTGTTACATTATTCCTCCTTAGGTGAGTGTAGGCAACATGTTTTATGGGAAGAATTGTATTTGGGGGCAGAATTTTATTGCAATTGGGTTGTTTTTATGAAGTCTTATTAAAAAATCTTTAAAATGAGCATTCTATCACATACTATATAGGAGTGCCATGTTTTGTTTGAACAACTGAAAAATTACACAAATATAAAGTAACTAAACACTTTATTATAGAAACTTTCAAAAATATGAGAAGCTCATATTATATATTGATGCATTGCAAAATTGTATATTGAGGTCCAGCACATTTATGTCCTGGCTTCAGATGATGATAAACTCATGGCCAATCTTATTTATCTATTTAGGCAATTTTGCAAAAAAAAATACTCTTTCTGTTATCTGTTCATTATTTGCTCAATTGTTCAATGATGGAAAACCGGTAGTGATTTCTTTTCTTTTCTTTTTTTTTTTTTTTGTGGTACTGGGGATTGAACCCAGGGGCATTCTACCTCCAAGAAACACCCCCAGCTCTTTTGATCTTTTTGTTGGAAACAGGGTCTTACTAGGTTGCTGAGAATCCCACTGATTTGCTGAAGCTGGTCATGAACCTATGCTTCTCCTCTCTCAATCTTCCCAGTACCGGGATCACAGGTGTGTGCACCACTCCTGGTCAGTAGTGATTATAGAGTCCTTGCCAAGACAGTGGTGAAGAATATTTAGGAAAATCTCCCCCTTCTCTTTTCACTGATGTGAAGTCACAGGACTATCAGGTCTTGCAAAGAAACAGTGTAGCTGGATTGGTGTGGCTGAAACCATTCTGTGGCTCCTTGGCTTGCCTTTACCTTGGCAATATCCAGTGGCTAATATCCAGCTGTTTTTTCCAAAGAGTGAGATTTGAGTTTGTCAGTGATGAGATGCTAAGATACAACTTGATAAAAGCCTTGGCTGCCCTTTGCCAGCAGACTATCTCTCTACTGAGCTTGAAGACTGGCACTCCTACAGCAAGCTTTACCCTCAGAAACAAATGCACTGACCTTCAAGGGGGACATGGAACATTTTGCATTAGTCCCTTTCCCCACTTTTTGATTAAAATGATGGACGGTAGAGGGCTTGGCTCTTGAGGAGACACTTCCTTCCTAAGCACGGTCTCTTTGTGTTTTTACTGTCTCTGTCCTGTGCGTAAATAGAGAGAATAGCTCAGGAGACCCTTTGGCCAAGCCTATTATGCTGCTATTCCATCTGTCTGTGGAAAACCAGAAAAAATCTGTGTTAGGTCTTGCCTTATGGCAAATTCGGATCTGCAGTTGCTATTTTCCCACACTTACTTAAGCTTCTTTGCACATCTACTGGCACAAAGGCCCGAGGGCCTCCTTCTGAGTGTGAGATGCTTTTATACATCTAGGCCCTCTGGCCCTGCCCCTGGCATATGCAAACCAACCAACCAACCAACAAACAAAGGCTGCTTGGAGCTGACTTCCAAAAGGAGAAACTGGTTCATGGCCAGAATAAGAGAGGGCATGTTAGACTAGCAAGTGTGTGCTGTCATTCATCTGCAGATAGGCCATATTTGTAATTTTTTTGGGGGTTATATATCTATTTTTATGTGATCTTTAGAAATGAATTAGTAAGAAAGAAGAGCCTCAATTGCAGGAAGTGAACTGTTAAATAATATAATTTGATTTGAACATAGATGAATAGTTCCAATAAGTTTTGAAGAGATGAATATGGCATATTATGAAGGTAATTACAGGATGCAGAAAAATATAGGCTAATGTCTTATAAGCAGTGCTTTATGTTAAGTTACCCTCAATCTCATATTGGCTTTCTCTGCTGTCGTTTTGTAGGCATCTCACCTCATATGTGGATACTCAAGGTTGTTCTCTGGCTCCATCCATTTTCTTGCAAATTACATCTTTTTGTTCAGTATGGGTGAGTACAACTCCCTTGTGTGTCTCTACCACATTTTCTCTATCCATTCATCTGTGCTGGACACAGATTGCCTCCATAACTTGGCCATTGTGAATTGTACTGCTACAAACATGGGTATGCATGTGTCAAGACAGTATTCTGGCTTTAATTCTTTTGAGAAGATACCAAGGAGTGGTATGACTGACTGGATGGGTAGACCTAAAGAATAACGTGTAAAATGAGATCAGCCAGACTCAAAATTCTAAGGCCACATGTTTTCTCTCATATGTGGGAGTTAGAGAGGGAATAGGAAAGAAAAGAGACTTTTTATTTTGAAGTTTGATAAGGAATGGAAAATTGAAATCAATGGTTGTACCTGAAATTTTTGAGAAATTGAGTTTGAAAAATGTGTGCATTTTTAGAATAAATAAGAAACCACTTTATGCAAGAATGTTTTCCTTCCCCATGGATAGATTGTTAAAAGTATCTCTTTCCACAGAAATTTGCTTTTAAGACACTGGCTGTTGATTTGGGAGAAT
Source organism: Muscardinus avellanarius (assembly GCF_963383645.1). Lineage (NCBI taxonomy): Eukaryota > Metazoa > Chordata > Mammalia > Rodentia > Gliridae > Muscardinus > Muscardinus avellanarius. The sequence goes on from NC_137794.1 coordinate 54,161,177, forward strand.
AAGAAAATTGGACATATTGTTATGAAAATAGTGTTAACTGAATCTTACTACCATTTTCAGGAGAAGAAATAAGTGGTATAATCATCAACCTCCAGACTTTGAAAAGAAATAGAACAACTAAGTAAATTCGCTTTCTCTTTCTCCATACCTGTATTCTTTCCGCTCATGTACAGTTATCTCAAAATCAGAGCCCTTTGCATCAGAAATGAGATTCCAAGACTCAGCAGGTGGGATTTGCCATCCAAAGGAAGACAAAGCCTGGGAAATACGCTCCTCAGCCTGGCCTCTCCATACTGGATCGTCTGCAGGGGGCTGTCTCTGGGTTTAGCACCATTCCCAGTCCTTTCAGCTGCAGAGGGTGTGGGAGGATCACTTGATCTACAACTTCTGTGCCATCCGGGGCCAGTGGCTGCTTTGCTTGGGTGAGACCTGTGTGTGTCGGGAGTGGAAAATCAGAGTCTCTCTTCTATTGCTTCCAATGTTTTTTCCTCTAGGCCTTGTCTGCTGGTGTTCCCACTCAGGCTACTATTGGCTGTGATTTTTTTTTTTTTGCATTGTTACTTTTCCTTTTTTTTTTTTTTTTTTTGGTACTGGGGCATTCTACTGTCGAGCTGCACCCCCAGCCCTATTTTTTTATTCTTTATTTTGAAACAGGGTCTCACTGAGTTGCAAAGGGCCTCACTAAGTAGCTTGAGGCTGTCCTTGAACTGCGATCTTCCCGTCTCAGCCTCCTAAATGCTGGGATTACAAGTGTGTGTCACCATGCCCGGCTTTCCCTTTTCTTCCAGATTAATTCATGTATGTATAATCTTGAAAAGGTTTTCCTGAAGGTGCTGTGTGTGTGTGTGTGTGTGTGTGTGTGTGTGTGATAATGGGGACTGAATTCAGGGACATTCTACCTCTGAGTTACAATTCCAGCCCTTTTTATTTTGAAACAGGGTCCCGCTACATTGCTGAGGCTGGCCTCAAACCTGCGATCATCCTGTCTCAGCCTCCCAAGTACCGCGATTACAGGTGTGTGCCACCATGCCCAGCTCTGAGGGTACTTCTGATTCATAATTTCAATTTAATTCAGTGTTGGAATAAAACTAGGTTAACTATTTAAAAGTTTGGCATGGTCTTGCTATCCTTTGATATTTTAATCTAGTCAAAAGATGGGTGACCAGAAAATGGGTAAGATTTCCTTGGAAATAGCTGACATGTCAATGTGTTTGTTTTTCACTAATTAATTTCTCATTTCTCTTGCCAAGGGATGTGGTTCACTTGACAGCAGCTGGTTCACCTGGCATCTGCCACTTCCATGTGAGGTTTCTGACAGGCTGGAAGCATATTATTCCTGGATCACAATGTATTGTGTGGGGATGGATCTCTGGGTAACTAGCCTAAGGTTTCAAGGACTTGGATCCATCTCTTCTCTAAGGAACTACAAGCTACTTTGGTTCAGGAACCATTCACAGGATTTAGCTCAGGCCTCTCAAAAAGAGCTCACTCTAGGCCATGAAAAAGGGGTTGCAGTCAATTGTGTTGGTAAAATGCTGCTCAAGATACTAACTTCTTAGAGATTTATAATACACATTAACATAATAAAGGTTCTGAGAAGTCCTATGGTAAAGAAGCCTGCTTGTCTGTATTTAATTCAGCATTTCAATCTTGGAAGCCTGTAAGTCATCCTTACTTATTAAAACCTTCTGGAATTTGCATTTAGAAGAATTATTTTGTCTGGAAATTCTGACGTAGGCTGTCATGGTCATGGAGTTTCAAGGGAAGTGTAAATAGTATGTTCTTTCTTTTTCTTTCTTTTGCGGTCCTGGGAATGGAACCCAGGGGCATTCTATCTCCGAGCTACATCCCCAGCTTTTTTTTCTTTATTTTGAAACAGGGTCTCACTGAGTTGCAAAGGACCTTACTGAGTAGCTGAGGCTGTCAGCGAACTGTGATCCTCCTGTCTCAGCCTCCCAAATGCTGGGATTACAAGTGTGAGAGCCACCACACCCAGTAATTGTATGTTATTCCTGATCTGGGTTGTTGTAAGGAGTTTTGGATGCTCAGTTCTTTGAGTTTCTTTTTTTTAAACTTTATTCTGTATTCTTTATTTTATGTAGAATTAAAAAATGTGACTAGGCTAGTAATTAATGGTGGTCGTTGACCAGCCAAAAATGAGGTACTTTTACCTCTCTTGATGAGCTACACCTTTTAGATGGAAAATCACCCAGTTAGAAACAAAGTGTGTCATTACCAGTAAAATGTAGTTCAATATTCAGATTGCACAGTGTTCTATTGTGGTATATCCAGTCCAGGGGCCTTTCTTTTTATTTTATTTTATTTTTTTTCTGGTACTGGGGATGGAACCCAGAGGCATTCTACCTCTGAGCTATACCCTCTGGCCCTATTTTTGATTCTTTATTTTGAAACAGGGTCTCATGAGTTGCAAAGGGCATCACTAAGTAGCTGAGGCTGTTAGTGAACTGTGATCCTCCTGTCTCAGCCTCCCAAATGCTGGGATTACAAGTGTGTGTCACCATGTCCGGCTATTGGGGGCTTTTCTTTGCAAGAATGTATGTCCTTTTTGGGCAGTTGTAGAATCTAAGTGACTATTTTTTTTGTGTGTGAGTATATATGTGTGTGTGTGTGTGTGTGTGTGTGTGTGTGTGTGTGTATGTGTGTGTATACCTGGGTATGGAACCCAGGGATTCTGTCTCTGAGCTGTACCCTAGCCCGATTTTATTTTAAAAAAGGGTCTCACTAAGTTGCAAAGGGCCTCCCTAAGTTGCTAAGGCTGGCTGTGAACACTGTGATCTTCTGGTTTCAGCTTTCCAAGTACTGGGATTACAGATATGTGCCATTGTATCCGGTTACTTACTATTTTGTCTTACTAACCTTTTGTTAACCTCTATTGTTCATGAGTTTCTCAGAACTGATTTTTTTCTGTTCAGTCTGCTTAACTTCTACTGGACTGAACTCATACCTCCAATTGGGGGAACAGGTCCTGGCCCTGGTTCACTCCCTCCTGCTCCTTCTGTTCTGTCTTGCCCTCTGCCTACACGGGGCAAGGAAGGGCCATTTCTGGTCGTGTTCCGCCTCACTGCACTTCCACTGCCCATCATGTTTCTCTGTTTCTTGGATGAAAGTGCTGCCGTGGCTGTGACCCTGTCCTGCCATTCATGTTCCTCCCAAGCCAGGACTGCTGGTTCTGATCAGTTCATCACACATTCATGAACACCTACTCTTTGCCCAGTATCGGGTTAAGAGCTGAAGAACTTAAGATGACACAACCCTTGCACTTCTGAAGCTAATAATCAAGGGAGAGACAGTGAATAAATGGATCATTTAAATATGTGACTTGTGATGACAGGGGCAGCTCAGGGCTCTGTGGGAGGTGCAGGGACCAGCTGTGGGCAGTGAGTGAAGGCTCCCTGGAGGAAACGATCCAACCTGAGAGTTGAAGGACAAGGAAGAAATAACCAAGGGAACAGGTGCATTTTCCAGGTAGAGGAAAGATTTTGAACCTTTGCCTGAACGTGTAATCTACAGGTACTTTGGTATTGCTGAAGTGTGTTGTTTGAAGGCAAAAAGGTAGGAAAGGTGTCCTTATATGCTATTTGCAGATAGCTCAGTTTAGACCGGAGGCTTCCTGAGAGATGGCATACTTTATCCGTGCCAGGACTGAAGGGCAGCAAGAGAAAAAAATTATTTGGTCATCTAAAATATTGCATAATATAGGAAATCGAGAGAATATTCTTTTGGGATCCATCCTAGTTTTTTTTTTTTATCTATACTGGAATAAGGCAGATTCTTGGTGGTGACTTATTAGACATTAAGCTAAGGGACATCTGGAAATCACTGTCTCATATCCAAAAATTGGACATAGATATCCTGATGATAGCACTGAGGAATGTTAAAATGTTTTTTACACAGTTTAACCATTTATTTGACAGATTTCTTATTTCATGGGTAGACACTGTCTCAGGTGCTGGACATATGTTGATGAACCAAATACAGAAACTTATGTTCCTCTCATTTCCTTGGATATTATTACCCAGTAGAAAGGAAAAAAGTTGAGAAAGTAATTTTTTTATTTTTTATTTTTATTGGTGCATTGTAGTCATACATCTTAATGAGATAAAAGACTTGTGGAGACATACATGCACACACCACCCAATTAGCCCTTACCCAATCCCCACCCCACTCCCTCCCCATCCCTCCTACTCATGCTTGGCTTAGTGTTGACTTTGATATGTTTAAATACATCATGTGCTTTAGAGTTTCCCTCTTCCCCCCTCCCATCCCCTCAGTTAGGTCGCCTTATTTGCTTCTCTGTAGGATGAGAAAGCAATTATAATGGTGTTATTTATGTACAAGAGGAGACTCTAACTAGTAGGTGTGTAAAAGTATGTTCAGTGATGTTATTTTCAAAAACAGTGGTGGTTTGAACACTTATACAAAGAAGATATGTGCAAAGAGTATAATTATTACTACTGGGATAAAAAGCTAATAACTCTTTGGTCACATTCATTAGTATTGGGATTTTCTTAAAAAATTGAGTACATAAAGAAAGAGCATTGCTGAGCAAAGTCTATCTTAGAAATGTCCATTTTTATGGGTTAAAGCACTAGGCTAATAAGAAAACAACAACAACAACAAAAAACATTGTGAAAGATTAAAGTCTTCATCAAAAGCCTGGGAATATTTTAACCAGGGCTCCATCTGTCAGTTAGGAAGCCACAGTGTGGCATCTTAGAGGTTCGGTAATTTCGCCAGAAGCTCACCAACTGCAGCTTGTGACAAATGACTGGCCCCTAAGGCCACCAACCCTGGCTGTCTGGTGCTCTGCTCGGCCCCTGCCTAGTAGCTCCTATTTTTTCACTTCTGACCAGACCACTCTTCTAGCCTGAGGCAGGTATTTCCATTATAATCCACAATAAAGTTGAATGGACATTGTAATTGAACAAGCATCATATTCTGGAGACCTCTGATGGGCTCAGCTCATCAAGATTTGAAGGAGGTTGTGTGAGGGAGAAGGGCAATGGGGTTCTGGGCACACTTGCTCACCGTTGCAGCCATTTGTGGAGATAAACCAAGCAAAGATCTGTTTTTAGTGTCCAGGATTATCAGTTCACTAGGGCATAAGTTATGATCATTGTTATTGTTGTTATTATTATTTTTGTTATTATTATTGAACCATCACCTGGGTTCAATCTTTGAGCTGCATGTTCAGCCTGGTTTTTTATTCTTTATTTTGAAATGGGGGCCCACTGAGTTGCAGAGGGCCCCACTAAGAATCTAAGGCTGCCCATGAACCCAGATCCTCCTGTCTTAGCTTCCCAAGTACTGGAATTACAAGCATGTGCCACCACGCACAGCTTCCACTAGGGCACATATTATAAACGAACATTTGTGTCTTTAGTACTAATGATGAATGGGAATAGAAAATCTTCTGGTTGGGTGGACCAGCTCCCATGTGTACTGTCTACAGATTCTTCCTTGCTTCCAGATTCTCCCTCTGGTGTGTCCTACACCAAAGCCTAAATGGAATAGAGGCAGGCTCAGCCTGGGTAGGGAGGATGTGGTATAAACAGAAGAAGGGGAAAGCCAAATGTCCTCGTACTTTCCCCTGGGCTAACTATTACCCACATTTTCTCTTGAACAATCAAATTCTTACCCTAGTCACCAATGAATGATGAGACACTTTCCAATGAGGCTATTACTTACACTATCATGAACAATGAAAAAGGTTTAATGAATTGCATAGTTGTGGGGGGGAGGGAGAGAGCAAGTGTGTGTGTGTGTGTGTGTGTGTGTGTGTGTGCATGTGTGTGTGTGTGTGTAGCATGAATTATCCTAAATGGAGGCAGTAACTTTAAAAATTATATCTAATTTAGGATGTGGGCTGTGACTTATAGTTTAAATATGCATGCCTAGATTGCGAGGAATTAATCATGAACTTTATTCATTCTGTGCCCTCAATTTCTTTTTGAAATTACTTGAGTGTCAGCAGAAACTTTTTTCTATCTGCGACCTAGTTTAAGTATTAAGGTACAGGGGCAACAGTTAGAAAACAGAGGCTAGGTAAAGACACCTGATGAACTGGGCCTGATGTGAGAAGGGGGTGACATGTTCCCACACAATAGCAGAGGGTGGCTTGAGGAAGTTGCAATGGCCAGGAAATGGCCACTGTATTAATCAGCAAAATGCCCAAGATCATCAGCTTACAAGGAGGAAAGGCTTATTTTCACTCACAGTTTCAGAGGCTTCAGTCCATGGTCACTTGGCCCTGTTGCTTTGGGCCCATGGTGGCACAGTCCACCATAGGAGGAATGTGTGGCAAAGGAGGCTGCTCACACCATAGCAGCTGGAAAGCAGAAAAGAGAGACAGCGAGGGAAAGGGCCCAGGATCCCAGTGTCCCCGTCCAGAGCATGTCCCCCATGACCCAACTTTCTTCTACTAGGCCCCACCTTGTGAAGTTTTCATCACCTCTCGATAGCACCATAGGCTGGTGACTAAGCCCTTAGCATATCAATCTTTGGGAAAATTTCAAATCCAAGCTATAGTAGTCCCATGGAGGTAAAATGTTTAGACAAGCGTCAACTCCAGGATAAGTGGTAGAGGCTCAGGATAAGACAGATCCTTCAGGAAAAGGAACCACCACAGGCCTTTGGTCACAGAGTGAAACAGTAGAGAGATTAAAGTGTGAGGTGATCCAGGGCCAGACAGAATTGACCAGATGGAGGTACGATGGCGGGGCAGGGCCCAGTGTGTGCTCATGGAAGGGAGGCACGTTTCAACTGATGGGCTGGAAAAATTTAAAAATAGATGTGGAAGAATGGGAAAAATGGGAATCAGAAGTATTATCAAATTGGCTGGGCCATGTGGCTTATGTCAATAATCCCAGGTATACCAGAGGTTAAGGCAGGAGAACTGCAAGTTTGAAGCTAGCCTTAGAAAATTAGTGAAGCACTAATTTCAAAGTAAAATAAAAAAGATCTAGGGAGATAGCTCAGTGGTGGGGCACTAGCAGGAACAAGACCCTTGGTTCAATCCCTAATACTATTAATAACAACATCAACAACAACAAAAAAGAAGAGAAATCCTCAAATTATGTCACGGAGTCATAATTGTGGTGGTCCAAAAATTTCAACCTCAGTATTTGGGAAGCTGACACAGGAGGCATGGAGGCACATACCTGTAATCCCAGTACTTGAGAGTCTGAGACAGGAGGATTACAGGTTCAGGACCAGCCTCACCAATTTCATGAGGCCCTCAGCAATTTAGTGAGACCCCGTTTCAAAATAAAAAAATAGGGTTGGGGGTGTAGCTCAGAGGTATAAAGACTTTGGTTCAATCCTTAATTCCCAGTACCAAAACAACAACAACAACAACAACAACAACAACAACAACAACAACAACATGAACCAGAAGAACAAAGCATTGTAATTAGAATCTGTGTCAAAATATGCTAAAACTAAATAAATGGTTCATATTACAAGAGAATGAACAAATCATGACCTGAGGCACAAGACTGAGTCTTTACTTTGAATCTGCAGTGGGTGAAAGAAGTGCTCTCCTTTGTTTAAAGGTGCACACAGAATAATTACAATTTATACTGGTACCTTTTCTTTATGATTTAAAATGGTTCTAGCCAGGGATGGTGGTGCACACCTATAACCTTAGTATATGGTAGACTGACACAACAGGATCACAGGTACGAGGCCAGTATGTGGTAACTTAGTGAGACCTTGTTTCAAAAAAAAAATAAAAGGGGGTCTGGTAGTGTGTAGCTCAGTGATAGTTTGCCCCTGGTTTCAATCTGCAGTGCTACTCACACAGATTTTTGTTTTACATATGTGTGTGTGTGTGTGTGTGTGTGTGTGTGTGTGTTTGTATGTGTGTGTATTACCACCTTGTATATCTTGAATATATACAATTTTTATTTATCAATTATACCATAATAAAGATAAAAAATGTTTTCTCAAGTGATATAGAATTGTAGAAACAAACCTCTGAGATGATTACAGTAGTGCTAGGAAACAATTTAATTTCTAACCAAGTAGACTCTTTAGTATATAGTCTGCCAGTAGAACTACTACTGAAGAGAATGCTCAATATTAAAAAATGAACTGAGCAGAGTACAAAAAGTGTGTACACATCCACAAAAACTGAGTTAGGATCAGTCCTTAAAACCTAGTTCAGTCTTGGTCTTCTCTTATCACATGAGATTTAGCTGTTTCTTGTGGTTTAAATGGTTTGTTAAATTACTGGTTTATTATTGGGTAGCTTTGGAAGTAATTTCATCATGCATAAGTTCCATGAATTTTGTACAACCACAAAATGCATCCCGCTTTAACCGTCAGTGGTCAGGGTTGCAGACGGAGTGTACGGCACGATTATCCAAATAGCTGCAACACACGCTGTATGTATTTTAGTCCGGGTGTTCCAGAATGGACAGAAGAGCAGGTGGTGATTTTCTTATACAGAATTTAATAGCCAATTTTTGTACCTATTCTTACCAAAATGTCTACAATCATTGGACTCTTTTGATTCTCATTGCAATGTAAATTCATATATTGTAATATTTGTTTTGAAAATTTATATACTGGCTCACCATATGAACATGTTCTCATTGCCTACTCGGGCCTTTGAGCAATTTGCAGTCTTTTGTTAGCAAATAAAGGCTCTCAGAGCCTCCTATTTTGAGCCCAAGTCTACCAGCTGCTATCCACTACTGGGCCTCATTAGGGGCCTGCGGCTCTGCTGAGAACCACACCACATGCTGCACCGTCTCTTGTCTTCATATTAGCCTGTTGCTGCTCCTTAAATTACCTGGTACAAAAGCTTGCTCTATTTCTCCACAGAGAGCTACCATTCCTGTCCAGTTTGAAGAGGCTCTATATCATGATCTCTCAAACTAATTAAGGTTTGTAGGCAGGCCACAGGTTGCTACAGAAGAACCTTCCTGAAGGCTGATATCCAGAAGGTTTTTTTTTTTTCCCAGAAGATTTCTGCTGCTATAGCTTATGTTAAAATGTCTGTTTTTAAAGTAAAACATGTTACTTTGTGTTGCGATTAATTGTACATTTCTAAAGTTTTTTCTGAGGAAAGTAAAACATAATATTGATTTAAAATATTTAAAATGAAAGATAAAAACTATTTTCAGGGGATTCAGTTAGTAATTACATTGGAAAAGCATTTCTATGAAGATTCATCGGAAATCATAATTACACTGAAAAAGCATTTCTATGAAGATTCATTGGAAATCATAGGTTGGATCCAGTATGATGTTAATTGGGCATGTTTAAAATATTTCTCTTAAAATAATTTGCTTTCAATTTAGTAGTTGAAAATTGGATTAAACAGTATAAGCCTCCTTATGCCAAATAACCCAAGTGAATTTTCAAGAAATGTTAGGATTTCTGGGAAAAGAATTTTGATATTTTAACTATTACTTTAAAGAAAAAAGTGTTCTGCTGCAGGTGTTCTACAATTTCAACAACATGAATTGGTAAAGACCTGTATTAGCACAATAGATAAATTGCTGGGCGATGCTTCATTAAAAATGACAGGTTCTGGGGAATGAGATAGGTCAAATCATGTCTGTACATGTACAAATATGTAACAACAAAACCCACTATTATTTGTAATCATAATGCATAAGTTACAAAAATAAAAATAAAAAAGTTAATAAAAGGACTATTCTATGTGGTAAACTCCTATACATTGACAAATAATTCAGTTAAGAGAAATTATACTCAGAGACTGATTGCACTAGGAAAGAGCTGAGGTGGGAGGGTACAGCCTGTCAACCTCCTGTAACTATTGACACAGTTCCCATGATATTTTTTAACCTGCTCGTTTGTGTTGCTTCTTTTTTCACCACCTACTCTTCTCTCTTCTTTTGTCCTTCCATGTTTTGTGATAATCATATTTACTTACTGAGCTGTAGTTTTCATATTTCTTCATCCATTGATTTTTTTTTTTTTTTTTGGATGGTAGGACTGGGAATTGAACCTAGGGCATTCCACCTCTGAGTCCTTTTTAATTTCCTTTAAATTTTTTTTTTTGGTTTTGAAACGGGGTCTCTCTAGGTTTTCTGAGTGTCTTGTTATGTTGCTGAGGCTGTCTGAAAATCTCCAATCTTCTTGTCTCAGTCACCCAACTACTGGGATTATAGGCGTGCACCACCACACCTGGCTTCATCAGCTAATTTTTTTTAGGAAATTTTTCATGTTGGCTTATTTCCCCTACTTCTCCTGAATTTCTTTTCCTGCCATCATTTCTTTTCTGTTAATACCACGTCCATAGCCAGGCTGAACTTTCTGGACATCCCCTTAGCCACCACAGTAGGAAGGATGAGAAATCCCTGGACAATTCAGTTGTAAATATTCTAAGTTACATTTTGAGTAATCTACATGCACTTAATTTGTGATTATATGCAGCAAGTTTGTGTCTGGAAACTTAATAAGTCTGCCAGTGCAAGACAGTATCATACATAGGGGAGATTATGAGTTACTGAGTCTATAACTGACTTACAAAATAAGGAGTTCCTAAATCTAATTTATTTATATTTGTAAATGAACTGGGGATGATGACTGTATCTGCCTTTGCCCTGCTTAAAGCTTCAAAGATATAGTAAATACTTTTAGATGATCAGGAAAGTGAAGAATATTTAGGATAATCAAGTCATATCATGCAAACATTTCTTTTTTTTAAGGCACATCATATTTATTTTTCTCTCTCTAGGACAAATTATGCCAGCCCCTTTGGCCACCCAGTGACCAAGGCATAGGCCACACTCTGATTAGGATGTCTTAAGTATGAAGGGACTGACTCCTACACAGTCGATTTGAATATATCCTGGGATTTTACTTATTTTATTTTATTTGGAAACAGGGTCTCACTAAGTTGCTGAGAGCCTCACCAAGTAGCTGAGGCTGGCTTTTTTTTTTTTTTTTGGTGGTACTGGGGTTCCTGGAAACTCTTCTACCTCCGGGGTAGGCTACACTCCCAGACCTCTTTTATACTTTTTTGTTTTTGTTTTTGTTTTAAATTTGGAAACAGGATCTTCTCTTAAGCCAGTGCGGCTGGCTTTGAACCTGGGCGATCCTCCTGTCTCTGCCTCCCATGTGTGGGGATTACAAGTATGTGCAATCACGCCCGGTCTGCTGAGGCTAGATTTGAACCTGTGTGATCCTCCTGTCTCAGCCTCCCAAGCATGGGGACTACAGCGCCATGCAAACATTTCTATAGGTGTAAATAAACACTTTTTTTTTTTTTTTGCAGTACTGGGGATGGACCCCAGGGGCATTCCACCCCCGAGCTACACCCCCTGCCCTATTTTTTATTCTTTATTTTGAAACAGGGTCTTACTGAGTTGTGGAAGGCCTCACTAGGTAGCTGAGGCTGTCTGTGAGCCACAATCCTCCGGTTTCAGCCTCCTGAATGCTGGGATTATAAGCATGTGGCACTACACCCGGTTAATAAACACTGTTTGAAGTAACCATTGGACAGGCATGGGGATTGTGGCAGCTTCAACTGTGACTCTGGTACCTAGCGCTGCAGGGATGTTGATCAGAAAGGTGCTCCTGTGGGCATGTGGATGGGGTCTGTTGTGTCTTGTGACATGGCTGGGTGGCTGAAGGGAAGAGATGGGACATTTTCCTCTTAGAAGATGGCCTTAACAGATTAATTAAAAATATTTATTATGAACTTACTATGTGTCAGGCATCGTATCAAATGCTGGCAGAACAACAGCAAAATGACAGACAGGTCTTTGTCCTCATGAAGCTCAAGGGATGGTCAGGGATAGAGACAAAAAGGAAATTGCTCTCTCTGTGTTAATTGGAGTTATAATGGCAGCAAACAAAGTATGCTGAGAGGACAGATTGGTCCTGCAGGTAGTAGAAATCATCCATGCGTAGGTCAGAGTAGAGAAGCGGGCCTGGGGACTCTGGCCTCCACTCTTGTACTGGGGCTTTTGGGCCTGGAAGCATTAACCTTCATCTGCAGTTTTCCCAGAAATGCTTGCTGTAGCTGTCTCAAGTTGCCAATTAGGGACTTCTCTGCTTTTTTTAGTTTACTAAAGCCCTAAAGTGATTTTGCCTGTTTGGGGTGTGTGTGTGTGTGTGTGTGTGTGTGTGTGTGTGTGTGTGTCTTTGTACATAACACATATGTTTTGCTATACCATTTGAAATTATACTGTAGATATCATTAGATTTTAGTATGCACCTCCTAAAAATACAGTTTATTCCCTACACAAATAATAATATCATCTCTAGAAATATTAACTCTAAGATGATGCAATTATTTAGTCCATATTAAAATTTCCCCAGTTGTTTAAAAAATCTTTAATGGCTTTTTTCATCAACAAGGATCCAATTAAAGCTGATGTATTAAAACCAAATATATTTTACTGCTCCCATTTACCCTAGAGCCCCAGAAATAACAATTATCCTACGTTTTAAAAACTTGCCAGGTCTACATTTTTATATTTTTGCTCTCTTTCTATATTATATATCTAAGATAATATATTTTATTTATTTATTTATTTATTTATTTATTTATTTATTTATTTATTTATTGTGGCACTGGGGTTCCTGGAAACCCTTCTACCACTGGGCTACACTACCAGACCTATTATATATATATATATATATATATATATATATATATATATATATATATTTTTTTTTTTTTGGTGGTACTGGGGTTCCTGGAAGCCCTTCTTCCTCCGGGCTACACTCCCAGACCTATTTTATATTTTTGAAACAGGGTCTCTTACGCCAGCACGGCTGGCTTCGAACCTGCGCGATCTTCCTGTCTCCGCCTCCCAAGCGCGGGGATTACAAGCGTGCGCCACCACGCCCGGCTTCCTATTTTATATTTTTATTTGGAAACGGTCTCAAGCCAGGGAGGCTGGCTTCAAATCAGCGCGATCCTCCTGTCTCTGCCTCCCAAGAGTGGGGATTACAAGCATGCGCCACCACGCCCAGCTATGTTATGTGTTTAAATTTTACTTTTGATCCCCAGCATTACCAAAAAAAATTATTTAAGAGATATATCTTTTTTTAAAGCTGGTTATGGTGGTACACACCTATAATCCCAATACTTGGGAGGCTAAGATAGGAGAATTGCAGCTTCTAAGCTCACCGTAGCAATTTAGTGTGACCCTCAGCAACTTACAAAAGAGACTCTATTTCAAACTAAAAAATTAAAAAGGCTGGGGTAGAATGGCCTTGGTTTCACTCCACAATGCCCAAAAAAAGATGTATTTGTTTTTTACTCAAAAGTATGTTTTCAAGTTCTATCATACATGTTAATATAATGAATAAATTTTATATAATTAATTCATTTAAACTGTTATTCATTATGAGAAAATATCAAAATTTATCCATTTATCTATTGAAAGACTTTAATTTGCTTAAATTTCCTACTAGCTAATTTTTTTAATTTTGCTTTTCTTTTTAGCATTGCAAGGAGTCTAACAGATGGTCTGTTATTAAATTAGTAAGGTGACTTTACAAACCACTTAACTTCTCAATAACTCTCTCCTTTTGTTCAAGTTCTTTTGAGTCTTTTACCATGAACTGGGATCCATGAACTGGAACACGGGCTGGGTTCAACTTCTAAAACCTATTTTCTTGGCATCCTCTAGAGGTTCAAGGAAGTTATTTACCCAAAGTACACAAACAACAAACAGAAGAGTTTGGATTTGAAGCCCAATTCCTCCAATTCCAACCTGTAGGTTCTTCCCTTGTTTCTCCTGTACGCAAAGGGAAGGATTGGCCAGGGGTTTCCACGGCTTCCTTCACTCTGGCTGGCAGGTGCCCTAATCAAGGCCCAGGTTTCTGATTTCCAGCACTTGTGGCTCCCAGTCTGGAAAGCACAAAGGTCAAGTTGACCATGGCAAAGAATGGTTGGGGTGGCTGCCCAGGAACTTCAGTCGGAGGGCCCGCAGGCTCATCACTCCCAGTTTTCCGTAGCTCTGGTCCCCCTTTTGATTGCACTGGAACTGCGGCTCTCCCTGCACCCTTCAGACCCTCCCCTCTATTTCCTTTCCATGGGCCTTGCCTTGGCTTGCCAAGGGAATACTTGGCGTGATTGTTTTCAACTAGGAATGCAGTGGAACTTGGGAATGTGGAATGGCCAGGTATTGTGGCTGCATGAATCCTAGTGGCCATCTAAAGAGAAAATGTGTCAACTGTGAAACTTGTTATGTCAGCCTCATGAATTAAGGACTGAGAACTTTTTTGTATGAGAATTAGTACAGGGGTTTTTCTATATTTATAATGGATATAACTCCACAATGTGCAAGCTTGTGTAGAGTTGTATTAGAAAAAAATCTTCCTACATTTTAGCTGATGTGAGAAGGTAGCACAGTGCAGGTGGGTCTGATAGGCTTCAGTGGTCTGGTTTTGAGCCCACAAAGAAGCCGGATCAGCCATTAGGAAACCTTGGACTAAAGTAAGCTTTTATAAATGGTGGGGATGCAGGAGTCCCTGGAAATACAACCTCAAAACAATGCCCAATTAAACCACCACAATTTTGTATCTCATTGACAGATTAATGGGCAAGTGAAGAGTAAGATCAGAAAGAGTGCTGTGATTTGTTTAGGTGCCTAGAAATTTTGGAACAGGACAAACCAAACCACCTGTGAACAGAATGCCCTGCGTGCTCTGGCTGAACTCTTCAACAAGAGATTGGCAGGGAACCCAGGTAGAGAGGGACCATTTGGGGGACTGTTGGACCTTGGAGGGCAAGCTCTGTGGTTGCGTGGGCCGACAGCTTCTCGAGTCTCTTCCTGTCAATACAGATGGTACACAGAGGGCTTCGTGCTAACTCTTTACCGCCATGTATGCAGCAGAGACATGTTTTCTCTACACACGTCCATTCTCTGCATGGGATAAGGTGCCTCTAGCAAAGCCAGAAAGACATTGAGTAGCCAAGCTATGACAGGTTCATTGGGTTTGGATGAGAAACTGTACACCCCAATCCATTTCAACACAAAACCCTTGTCTTCTTTTAAGAAGAATATCTTTTAGATCTGGTTTAGTTTTTTTGGGAGGCTTAGAATCCATCGGCAAAAACTGAAATGAAGTGCCCCTACCAACTTGACACAATTCCCACCTTTTTTTTTTTTTTCTAGTCTTATAGATGGAGGTCGTATAGTCAGACAAATTCCCAGGATGTTAGGTCATGATGTCATATGGCTAAGTATGTCACAGCTCTGGCTGAATTGTCCCTCCCTCCCCCAAGCATGTGTTGAAGCCCTAACCTGCAATACTTCAGAGTATGACTGTGCTTGGAGAGAATGATTACATGGAGTCATTAGGATAGACCCTATTCCTACCTTACTGGAGTCTTTATAAGAAGAGGAAATTTGGACATAAGGAGAGACACAAGGGATGCATGCCCCTGTGTGAGGCGCCACATGAGGACCCAGAGAGAGGGGGTGGCCATCTGCAGGCCAAGGAGAGAGGCTTCAGGAGAAGCCTGACCTGTTGACACTCTGATCTTGGATTTCTAGGCTCCAGAAAACTAAAGGGAAAAAATTTGTGTTATTTAACTCATCCAGTCTAGGGTATTTTGGCCATGGCAGTCTAGCAAATAAATAGAGCCGCTTATGTTGATTATTTAAGATCCACCTTTAAAAAGAGTCTTTTCCTCCTAGGCACTTGGCCAAATTCCCCTTGACATACGGTCTTGCCCAATTTTGTTCCATTTCTTTATCCTTAGTGAGCCGGGTGAGCTAGTTAATTTTTTAAAAAGTTTACTGGTATTTTGAACTAGGAAAGCATTTTGAAAATGTTTTATTGTAGGAAATAATGAGCATATGCAAAAATTGATAAGGCATTATGATAAATCCCTTAATACCACCCACCCCAATGATCCACAAATTATAATCTTTCTAACCACTTTAGAATCCTTCCCCAAATCACCCAAAAGCAAATCCCTCACATGTCACTTTTTATCTGCTGATAAAAAGGCATCTCCAAGAGGCAAAAAGTCTTAGAAAATTTTTAAGTATAATTATTTAGGAATATCATCATTCCTAAATATCATTATTATTTTTTCTTTTTTGTGCTTTTATTGGTGCATTATAGTCTTGTATTACAATGTAAATAATATTGACAATGAATGACATACATGCACATGTTCCTGGTGCTCCCTCCCCACTTCCCTTCCTCCCAATAGAGTACCCAGATTGATGCTGGTATATATTCACATGTATAAACATAGTCTATGGTAGTATTTCCATATATGAACCTAAGTCTTCCTCCATCCCTACTCTTTAATCTTCTCCTTGGCTCCCCTGAGGCTTCTCCTCATCATCTGGAGTCTCTCTTGTATCCCAATTACTCCCTATCCTGCACATATTAAAGAAAATATATGACTCTACACTCTCTGTGATTGGCTAATCTCAACATAATGTTCTCCAGGTCCTTCCATTTTCTTGCAAATGATGTAATGTTTTTATTGCCTAGTAGAATTCCATTTTTTTGTGTTATTTCCCATAGTTTTGTAATCCATTCATCTGTTAATGGATACCTAGGTTGGTTCCATAGTTTGACTGTTGTGAATTGTGCTGCTATGATCATGGGTATGCACATATTACTGTAATTCTCTGGTTTCAACCCCTTTGGAAAGATACCCAGGAGTGGTATAGCCGGATCATATGGTGGATCCATTCCCAGTTTTCTAAGAACTCTCCACACTGCTCTCCATAGCAGCTGGTCTAGTTTGCAATCCCACATTGAACATTTTAAAATAGCAGTTTCTTCATTTGATAAAACATATGGCCAGTAGGTAAACTAGATTAGTCATATGACAGATATTATATGTTTTTAAAAGTTTCTTTGAAATCATGGGCTGAGGAGGTAGCTCAGTGATAGAACACTTGTCTGGAATGCTCACGGGCCTGAGTTCAATCAATCCCCAGAGCTATAAAAAAAGTTTCTTAGAAATCGGGATCTAAATAAGTCTCACATATTGCCATTAGTGGACAGATATGCAGGTTTGTTCTTTTATTACATTTTTTCTTATTGTAATTCATAGGTTGAAGAATCTGGGCTGTTTGTTTGTCCTGACATTTCCCAAAAACTCTTTTTTTTTTTTTTTTTTTTTTTTTGCAGTGCTGGGGATGGAACCCAGGGGCATTCTCCCTCTGAGCTATACCCCCAGCCCTATTTTTTAATTCTTTATTTTGAAACAGGGTCTCACTGAATTGCAAAGGGCCTCACCAAGTAGCTAAGGCTGGCCTCAAATTGCAATCCTACTTTTTCAGCCTCCCAAATACTAGGATTACAAGCATGCATCACCATGCCCAGCTCCATAAACTCCATTTTTCTGTTTAGGTATCATGTTAAACAGCGTGCCCTTTTCCATCTCTATTTTTTAAAAATAAACATTATAGCTGGATCCAAAGGCCTGATCAGATTCAAGCTCTTTTTTCTTTTTTTCTTTTTTCCCCCCGCTGCAATGGGGATGAAACCCAGGGGCATTCTACCTCCAAGCTACACCCCCAGCCTATTTCTTATTCTTAATTTTGAAATAGGGTCTCACTGAGTTGCAAGGGGCCTAAGAACCATGATCCTCCTGTTTCAGCTGCTCAAATGCTGGGATTACAAGAGTGCACCACTTCGCCCTGCTCAATTTTCTTTTTGACATGACTACTTTATAGAGGTGTTCTTTCATTACAATGCATGTGATATTTGGTTGTTATTAATTTGTAATGTAAACTTTTTTTTCTTTTGGTACTAGGGATTGAACACAGGGGCAAGTCTGCCTCTGAGACATCCTCACCTTTTATTTACTTTTCTTTTTTTTTTGGTGGTACTGGGGATGGAACCCTTCTACCTCTGGGCTACACTCTCAGACCCATTTTATAGTTTTTTAATTTGGAAACAGGGTCTCTTAAGCCAGCGAGGCTGGCTTTGAACCTGCACGATCTTCCTGTCTCCGCCTCCCAAGTGCAGGGATTACAAGCGTGCGCCACCACGTCTGGTTTATTTCTTCATTTTTAAGAGAGGGTCTCTCTAAGTTACTGAGAGGCTTACTAAGTTACTGAGACTAGCCTCGAATCTGCTATCCCCCTGCTTCAGCCTCCCAAGTAAGGCATGTGCCACCACACCTGGCTGTTAATAGCTTTTGAAAATCAGTGCCTGATCACTAATTTGTTAGGGACTGCAGAGTGATGATATCATACTGTCAGTTTTTTTTTTTTAAAATTAGTTTACTGTAATACTCTTATAAAGAGAAACTTCCAATCTACTGGTGAGAAAGTTAGGATAAATAATTTTTTCTAACGAATTTTTACTTAATGAAGTGATATCCTAGTATCTTCTAAAGCTGACCAATTTAAAGTGTCACTAGGGATTTGTAATTCTACATATTGGATATATTTCAGTTCATTGCGATTATTATCCTTAACGATGCTGAAATTATCCCATCTTTGGCCAGTGAGTCTCTCCTAGTAGGATCCTAACTTTTCTTGATTTAACTAGCCTTTGACAGCTCTGTGCTCTTGATAGGACCCATTATTCTAGGCTTAGCCTGAATATTTCCTACTTGAGATCTGAAGGAGCCCTGAATGATGTCTTACTAGGTGGTCATTATTTTTAGGGCTCTGGAAGAGCTTAATATTTCTTCTCCAAGATGCTAGGAACAGAAGCTTCTCTTATGAACCCAGGCATGATGAGGGCCATGTGGTCCACATCCGGAGTTCTGAAAATCTCTGTTCCTGAGAGAGAGCCAGGCAGATGCTAGGTGTTCTTTTCCCATCCCAACAGTTCACTTTCTACTGGGGAAACAATTATCATCAACAATCACAAGGCAAAGTGCGACATTCACATAGACAAAATGCTGTCGAATCACTGCAGAGTGATTGCTCAACACTGCCTATGGCTGGGTTGGGGGACATTTACTAGAAAAATGACAGGCTCATTGGTTATTAAAAGATTATTAGGGTTTTCCAGATGGAAAATCAGGGGAAAGCCTTTATAAGCAGGTGTGGCAGGTTCTGTTGCTGCCTACTCAAGAGCCATTCTTTTTCCTCCTCTCATGACAAAGGCTGAGAGTCCTGGATCCTGTTTCATATTTTCTTGCAGTCAGGACTGGTCATGTACTATAGTTCTGGACCATGAGATATAAGGCCACGTTTGCTGGGTTGGAGTGAGGGGTGCTTCTGAAAAAGAAAAATAGAGAAGTGGCAAGAATGGGCTCCTTTCCTTTCCTCTTTCTTTGGAATATGTTACCTGAGTTTATGATCTGGGGCTGAGGCTGCCATCTTGAAACCATGATATGACATGCCTGAGGACAGAGATGCCAGCCTTCTGATAGCAGAAGGCGAGAGGGGAGTAAGCCACTTAGAGCTTCTTCGTGAAAAATAAAATGTACTTATTGTTAATCTACTCTTGTTCAGAGATTCAATTACTATCAACCAAGTAAAGCTTAATAATTTAGTGTGGAAACTATATTGTTGGTTGTTGAATTTGTCAAATAAGTTGTATAATGGTGGGGGCATACAGAAAGAGGGCAGGGCAAGAAATGGGTTAAATATTTAAGGGATATATAGATATCCCTTTATATATAAAATTTATATTTATATAAATTTGTATATATATACAATTATATATATATATATATATATATATAATGTCCCTTTATATATATATAAAATCTCAGACTTTTCTTCTTGAAGAATTTTTTTTCCTGTGCTACATGAAGTAATATCATGTCAAATCTGTAGATACTTCAATCCTCCACTGTAGAACATTTCATTTCCTGAAGCTGAAAACTTCTAATATGTCAAGATATTTCTGGGACAAACAGCTTTTGGAGTTTCTCAAGTAGAAAGGGATGAGAATGTTGTCATTCTACATTGTGTCACTCTGGAGGGTGAAAAGCTCCAAGGTTTAGAGCTGGCTTGGGTCCTCAATGAAAATCTGTAGCACTTTGCAACTATTTCCCAGAAACAATCTTTTCCTTTGCTTTCACCGTCGAGCTGTTGGAGCACTAATGGGTGGTTTATGTAAGCTTGAATGTTAGTTTTCAGCTTTGCTGGTCTCTGGGGATGTGGTTAGGTAGCAGGTGCAGGTTAAAATTTGAAAACAAACAAACAAGCAAACCTGGTAAGGGAAGGTACACAGCAATACTTGAAAAAAATACATACTATTTGTCTAAATGTATTAAGCAGTGAGCACTCAAAAATATAAGGCACATTTTTTTTTTTTGGTGATGCTGGGGTTCCTGGAAACCCTTCTACCTCTGGGCTACACTCCCAGACCTATTTTATATTTTACTTGGAAACAGGGTCTCTTAAGCCAGCGAGGCTGGCTTCGAACCTCCTCGATCCTCCTGTCTCCACCACCCAAGCGGGGAGATTACAAGCGTGCGCCACCACGCCCGGCTATAAGGCACATTTTAAAGCTCTTTACAGCTGTTAAGCCATGTAGATCTTATAACTCTATAAGCTACCATAACCCCTTTTTACAGAGGAATATATTAGGGCACAGAGAAGTTGAGTAATATTTCCCATTCACCCAGTTTTGTCAGTGGAAGAGCTGGAGTTCAAACTCATACAGTTTAGCTTACAGGGCCATGTTCTTAACCTCTGTATTCTTGTGCTTCCGGCTAGGGACTTATATTTAAGAGAAAAAGATAGAGAAACTTAGCATTTAAGAAATGGTCCATGATTTGGTTTTCTGAAAGGATGTGAGGGTGACCTGCTTTTCTTGAACTCCTCAGGTCCTTCAGTTTGTTACAGCATTACTTTATTAATAACTGTCTTAACAGTTGAGCCCTCTTTCTTAAGCTGTACTGTGGCACAGCTGTGTAGGAAGAGCAATTAGAGTTTAACAAAGAGATGCTAATAAAAGATTTTAGAAGTTATTGTTATGGTTACTGAAGGCAAGATGAGCGTGGTGGCATATATTTATGATATCTTTATCTGGTATTCCTTAGCTAAATGTAGGATCACTTACAATAGACTGCCAATTCTCTACACAATCTTGTTTTGCTACAATTTTCAGATATGGCTTGGCTGTATGCATAGGCTGATTGGCTTTCTGCTGCTCAGATGACAATGGAAATTTGGTTGTTTTTAAGTGAGATGGGAAAATATCCTATCATTCTCTCCTTAAGGGGTGAATTTTGTATGTATGTAGAGGGGCATTTGTTAATCTGCGTGTTTGTTACCTAATGATTGGGATGATAGAGATTATGTGAAAATCCAATGATGACACATATGATGTCAAAAAGAAACCAATGATTGCTTACTTATTTAAATTAATGCTATCTCCTATGTATATTTATTAGTTATTCTGTATATGACATATTTAATGAATGAAGAAAAACTTGGAGTATTTAATTTCTAATGTGGGTGGTTATTCTTGTACTGATTTTTAGGAAGTGGTTCTTTGGGCCATTGCTAGCATTCACAGTATTTTTGTGTGTGTTAAAAAGGTGCCCTCTTCTGAACTCACAAAGTACATAAAGGACGCCATGTGGGGGGAGAAAAGGTGCTACTTTCCATTCAGCAAGCACACAAGGCTTGACAGGGAGAGGGGCTGGATTTCAAAGCACATGCATCCCCTAGGCTGCATGCCTCAATTCCAGATCAGCTGGCACAGTCATTCACCACACATGGCCCTGGTAGTCCTGCAAGGCAGTTAAACAGAATTATGAAAGGGCAGGGCTTTATTTACATTGATGAACTTACCTGGTTTTTCCAATGTCTTCAAGAAAGAGGGCACTTTTGGTACAAATTTATAAAACACTTAAATAACAAGCAGTGTATAATTTCTCAGATTTGTCTTCAAGACTTTTTGCTTCCTCCAAATAAGCTCTATGGTTTAAAAGTACAAGTAATCATTAGGTAGCTCCAATATTTAAGACATTGTCTCAGTGTGGAAAGTTGGAGTCAGATGAGAGTTAATAAATATTGTACTGTGATTTTCTTTAATTGTTTCCATGTCTTAAAATACCTTGGGGTACAAATAAGTTTTGTAAATTTTGTAAATGTTATTTTCTTAAAATCCCTTACACAAGTACTGGGGTAAGTATTGATTTCCTGGCATATCATGAATTATTGTTAATGAAAAAGGATGATGAAACTAAAGTCTTCATAGTATAGCGAAAGAATGGTTTAAAAGTACAAGTAATCATTCGGTACTTCCAATATTTAAGACAGTGCTCAATGTGAAAAGTTGGAGTCAGATGAGAATTAATTCCATAGGAATACTAAATTCCCTTATGCTGATATCTTCTTGCTCTGCGTGACTTCAGTTGAAGAAAAATTCTTTATGTATTCTGGGTGCAAGGACTTCATCAAAATATGATTTGTAAACATTTAATTCTAGTCTTTGGCTTGCTTTGAGTTACGCTCTTATACTTTTGCATTCTAAATACATGACCTGAAAGAAAAAATGCATGGCCTGCTGTAACAGAAGTCACAGAACACTCGGATGAAATTGGCATCCCTTTTAAAATGTTTTATCGTGGGAATGTAAAAGTGTACACACGTTTTGAGAGAATAGACAATGAGCTTTCATGTACCTATTCTTGACCGTCTTTCAAGAAGTCAGGTTTTTAAAGTATACTTTGTGTATAGTCAAATTCACCCTTTGGCGAGCTTTGACAAATATACATTGTCATACATGTGTTCAGGATATGGAATAACCCCATCATCCTCGAAGTTTCTTTGTGGTCTTTTGTAGTCAGTCGACTCCTACTTCCTCCAGGCTCTGGCAACTGATTTCTGTCACTGCAATCTTCCCTTTCCCAGAATGTCATATAAATAGAATCGAACAGTATGTATCTTTTTGAGTCTGGCTTCTTTCACTTAGCATAATGCTTTTGAGAATCATTCACGTATCAGTAGTTCATTCCATTTTATTGTTGAGAGGTATTACACTCCATGAGTATAGCACAATTTATTTATCCACTAGGTAATTGAAAGATATTTAAACCCTTTCCAGGTTTTGGCAACAGTGTATAAAAACCTCTATAGAGATTTGTGTAATGGTGTTTGTGTGGACAAATGTGTGGACAAATTTTTTCTGGACATATACCAAGGGTACATAATACCACTGGGTTATATGGTAATCAAATGCTTAAAGAAATGGGTGAACTGTTTTCTAAAGTGGATGTACCATTTTGTGTTCTTACTAGGAATGTATAGAAGTTTTGGTTCCTTCACATCCTTGCCAGAACTGGATATTGTTTGTTATTTTTTTTCAAATTAAATTTTAGCAGTTGGAATAGATGTAAAGTGCTATTTCAGGGTGGTTTAATTTGTATTTCTCTAATGACTAAGGATATTGAGCATTTCTGCCATCTACTTATTTACCATTTGCATCTCGACTTTGGAGAAGCATCTGTTTTTAATCCACTCTTTTTATTGAATTGTTTGTTTTTTATAATTGAATTCTAAGAATTCTTATATGTGTAGGGCATAAGTTCAGTATTGGATATATGGTTTGCAACTCTTTTTTCCCACTCAATGGCTCATTTTTGCCTTGTATTTTAAAATGCCTTTAAAAGAGTAGAAGTTCTTAATATTAAATACAGTTTATCAGTTTTTAAAATGGATTGCACCTTTGATGTCCTATTTAAGAGATCCTTACCTAGGCTAAGCCACAAAGATTTTTTTTCCCCCCCGATACTGGGGATTGAACCCAGGCAAGTTCTACCACTGAGCTACAACCTGAGCCCTTTAAAAAAATTCTTATGTTGAGACACGGTCTTGGTAAATTGCTCACGCTGCCCTTGAACCTGTGATCCTCCTATCCTCCTGTCTTAGCCTACCATGCACTAGGATCACAGGTATGTACCACCATGCCCAGCCAGACAAACCATTTTTTTTTTTTTTTGGTGGTACTGGGGGTGGAACCCAGAGGCTTTCTACTTCCAGGCTATACTCCCAGACCTTTTTTTATATTTTATTTGGAAACAGGGTCTCACTAAGTTGCTGGGAGCCTCACTAAGTAGCTGAGCCTGGCTTCGAACCTGTGCGATCCTCCTGTCTCAGCCTGCCCAGTGCTGGGATTACAAGCGTGAGCCACCACGCCCGGCTCAAACAAACCTTTTAATGGCACTTATTAAATATCACATTCAAAGGAGAAAGGCTAGTCTTTCAGTAAATGATGATGAGAAAAATTGAAGATCCACAAAGAATGAAACATCCTTATCTCTCACCAGTTATGAAATAACTCAAAATGGACTAAAGACTTAAATGTAAGGCCTAAAACTATAAAACTGCTAGCAAAAATGTAGGGTATTGATATAGGCAAGGATTTTGGGGCACAAGACCCCAAAAGCACAGGAAAAAAGCAAATATAAACAAATGGAATTATACCAAACTAAAAAGCTTCATACAGAGGAATCACCTCACCCTATTAAGATGGCTGTTATCAAAGAAACTAAAGATCACAAGTGCTGCTGGGAATGTGGAGAAAAGGCAACCCTTGCATTCTGTTGATTGGAAGGGTGATAGGTTCACCATCACGGAAAGTAGTATGGAGATGTCTCAGAAAACTAAGTGGTGGCGCATGCTTGTAATCCCAGCATTTGGGAGGCTGAGAAAGGAGGATCCAGGTTTGCGGACAGCCTCAGCTACTTAGTGAGGCCCTCCGCAACTTAGTGAGACCCTGTTTCAAAATAAAGAATACAAAATAGGGCAGGAGATGTAGCTTGGAGGTCAAATGCCCCTGGGTTCCATCCCCAGACCTGCAACAAACAAACAAACAAACAAACAAACAATACAATACAAAAGCCACAAGACCCAGCAATCCCATTCTTGGGGATATATCCAAATGAAATGAAACCAGTGTGTTGAAGGGACAGCTGCATTCCCACACACACTGTGGCACTGTTCACACAAGCCAAGAAATAGAAACAACCTAAGTGTCCATCGGCTGATGAACAAATGAAGAAAATGGCGAATGTGTACACAATGGAATACTGCTTATCCATAAAATATAATAAACTACTGTCATTTGTTTTCACAAATGTAGATAGAAGCAGGGTTCATTATATTAAGTGAAATAGGCAGGCATAGAAAGACAGGTTGCGTCATGAGCTCACTCACATGGCGCATCCAGAAGAGGTGATCACAGAAAGATGGAGAGCAGAACAGGCTTTGGGTATCAAAGAAAAACGAGTGTGCAAGGAAAGGGAGCAAATGGCCCAGCATGACATTTAGGAACAATAATACTTCTCTTTCATCTGGTACTGTGGCATGTAGAGCCTTGGAGGACAGTTAACTGAACACTTGGGAGAGAGGGTTACTGAGAAGGTAGCATCCTCAGTAGCAGGCAGGTTACAATGAAGGCAAAGGGATGAATGAAACTGTTTTGAAAACTGGCTGTGCATCCAGGGGAATCTAAGTTGTTGTGTAATGGATGAATCCGTTGCCCTTACAAACGATGAGAGTTCATAATACTTTAAGTACGACAAGCATGTTCCTTCTGCAGATTAAAACAGTGCCCAGAACTCCATCCCCTGCCTCTGACAGTTTGGAGTCGGGCTTTGGGGAGTCAGGCGAGAGGCAGAGCCCGTCCTGGATGCGGCCTTCAGTTTCTCCTGAAGCAACATTTTCTGCAGGCGCCATTGCGAGCGTGTCTGTACTTAGCCCTCAGCTCTTGGCCACCTGATGGCAGGAGGAGCCTCCAACAGCATGGCGGTGACTCGGGCTCCAGGTTTTCCTGTGGCTGCAACAACCAGGTTGCTAATTAGGCCCAATTGTGAGGGTAGTTTTTGTGCTTTGGACACCTGTCCACTAGGAACTGGACTGAGACCACCAACTCATTTCCCACAGGTCACGGAACAGCTGTCAGATGGTATAATTTGGTCGAGTTCATTTGGAGCTGCTTGCAGAAGCTCTCTGAAGCATTATGCTCTACATAATGTGCATGATTAATGCTTGTTTATTTGGACAATCCTGTGTTGTAACTAAAGTGGTGGCCTATTTTATGCCAGTTATAATATACCATTCCATTCACGAGACAGAGTTCCATTGAGGGTATGAAGTACAGTGATAATGTTCAATCTATTTACCAGGGAACCAACTCATTGCAGCCATTCTGAAAGCTGCTTACTCCGTTTGAGTAATGAACTGTGTTTAACTATTCTGAGGAAGAGATGCGAGCTTTTTTCCATTCTGAAGGGTAGGTGGAAAACATAGCTGAAAAACAGTGGTCATGTTGACAGCAGGAATGTTTTACCGCAGCCACGTCCTGTCGGAGGAAGAATGCAGCATCTTCTCAGTCCTCAGGGCCTTTTGCTGCCCGGACACCTTTGATTGCCAGCCGAGTGCATGTTATTCGTACTGTGAGACATCGCTGCCTTGGATGCTCCAGTGGCTGCCCACCATCGCTTCTGCCCCGCCACATCTACACAAAGGCTATTTTTTTTTTTTTTTGCAAATGAGAAAAGGCACTGAGATAGAAATCCTGATTCAGGTTTGGCTTCTGCCTCTGATTGGGTATAAACTTGGATAGACCGCCTGGGCTCTTTATTTTGTGTTTTGCAAAATATCATAGCTGGTTAGGTGATCTTTTGGGTTCCTTTAGCTGTACCATCTTGTGGGCCTGTGATTGTATTTAGTTAGCATTAGGTTTATATGCAGCAACTTTCTGCAAACTGGTCCTGATTCAATTTTTCCTTCTTGTGTTTTGTTTCATTAGACTGCTTTTTTTTTTTTTTGCCAGGTTCCCACATATGTGATGACATCATGTATATTTATGTTATTTAAAGATATTGTTTATTCTTTTTTTTTTTTGCTTTTTTGATACGTAGATTGAACCCAGTGGTGTTTTATCTCTGAGCTACATCCCCAGCCCATTTCATTTTTTGTTTTAAAACAAGGTCTTGCTAAGTTGTTGAGGCTGGCCTCAAACCTGAGACCCTCTTGTCCTAAGCTTTCAACTACTGGTGTTATAGGTGTGTACCGCCATGCTTGGGTGGTGTTTTGCTTATTCTAAACATACTATGAGTAAAAGTATGTTTTTAGGCCTATTTTACTTCAATTTTTTGTTCCTTTCCTTTTCTACAAGTGATTTTCCTCTTTTAATTTGCTGCTTTCTTCTCTTTTTAGAGGTTGCTGATATCAATTAGCACTTAGTGAAAATTCAAGTTGGTGCTTTTCTTCTTCTGGGGACGTATTTATACATGTATAGCACAAATAAATGTTATGCACATTGCATCTGTAACTTACTGAATGCTGGCTGTGTGCCTAGTTACTATGCTAGTCACTTTCATTTGCCACCTCTCTGTATTGGAGAGGATTTATTGAAAAATTTATTAATTTGACAATTTATTGACAAATTTATTAATCACAATTTTGCTTCAAAAAATTAATGTATATTTACTTACATATAAAAGTCTAACTTTTTTATTTTTATTTTTTACTAGAGATGGAACCCAGGGGAATTCTACCTCCGAGCTACACCCCCAGCCCTATTTTTTATTCTTTATTTTGAAACAGGGTCTCACTGAGTTGCAAATGGCCTTCTCTAAGTAGCTGAGGCTGTCAGTGAACCTGGATCCTCCTGTCTCAGCCTCCCAAATGCTGGGATTACAAGCATGTGTCACCACGCCCGGCAATACTGTTTTAAAACAAAAACAAAAACAAAAAAATAAAAAGAGCAGGGAGGGGTAGCTTGGAGGTAGAATGCCTCTGAGCTTAATCCTAAGTATCACAAACACATATACAAAGATAAAACTGCTTTTATGACTATTACATTTTTGTATTTTGGACTAAAATATGGCAGCTTATTTTTCATAATTTGCATTTTATTTTATTTTATTTTTGGTGGTACTAGGGATGTAACTCTTCTACCTCTGGGCTACACTTCCAGATGTATTTTATATTTTTTATTTGGAAACAGGGTCTCTTAAGCCAGTGCGGCTGGCTTCGAACCTGCATGATCCTCCTGTCTCCGCCTCCCAAGTGTGGGGATAACAAGCGTGCGCCACCACGTCTGGCTGCATTTTATTTTAGGAGGCAAAATAAGTTCTGTAAACATTCCAGTTCAAAGTGCTCATTTCTAGTGTGGCCTATCTTTGTTTCCAACAAAGGCAAAGACAAACCAGTAGGTGCTGTATTTTATCCTTGACAGTTTAAAAATGTCGTGGAGACACCTTGGTGTACTATTTGAGAATTGAGAATGGCTGGCTGTACCTCCTTGACTGGGTAGAAATCATTTTTGTGTACTGACATACTTTCATTTTTTGGTGTTCACATCAAGTTGTTTTATTCAATGGCAGTGCCCTTTATACTTCTTTTAATGACTGGTCTTTATTTAAAAAGCAATAGATGACTAAAAATAAAGCATTTGAATCTGCATAATCCCCAAACCTCAAGGTAGCTACTAGTATTTAGTCAAATAATAAGTGATTACCTAGGACTTTAGCAATAGTATTTATTATCCATCTTTATCATTTGGCATATCCTCACAGGGTCTCAAACCATTTGGCTTTATTGGGAAAATAATTGAAGTTAATATTCCATACTTTGATATTCTTAAAAAGTAGAAATAGAATGGATGCCATCATTGCCTTTGAACTCCTACAGGATTGAAAATATCTACCAAAAAGCACTATTAGCAGTTGGCCACATATTTTACTCCCGTGTAAGGTAGATTTGCTGTGCTGGATTTTGGAAGAAGAAACTGTGGAGTCAGGGATGGAGGTTCCTCCACCTCCCACAGGAGCCCAGCAACCTTCATGAACCAAATAATAGCAGGGTCCACCAGTGCGAGAATAAACTAAGTAAAGGCACACATCTGCCTTAGGAACAGTCCTGGGCTTTTGGGGCAAAGAATTCCTGAGAGAACCAGGTTCTGGAGGAACTCTTCCAAACTCCTCATCCTATAGGGAGGCACAAGGCCAGGAACACAGGTTTTCCCAAAGCACACAGCCAAAGTAGAGACTCATCTCTTCTGGGCACAGTATTGTCAACAGATATGTAATTCTGAGCTTCAGAGATATTTCTCTGAATAATACATTGTTTTCAGAAAGGCATTGTTTTCAGAATTGAAAAGGCATCGTTGCCACATGATATGTTGGCTCTTATGGACATCTAATAACTGTGAGCACATTCTTTAGGATCAGTCCACCTGATTGCTTGGTTGTTATTTAGGAAGGCAGGGAGTGGCAGGTGGAAGAAGGAAGGCATGCCGAGGAAGGGAGCTCCCGAGGAAGCAGGACCGGCCTGGGCACTCTGGGCCTCAGGAGAGGAAAGGAGACTGGGACTCCAGCTGGCTCGGCCTCACTCTTCTCCTGGCCACCTTCGGAGATATAAGCCCATAAAGAGCCAGAAAGAGAGAAATGGAATTGGGCGGTGGAAGATGGAGCCTGCATGTGAGAAGGAGCAGAGAAGAAAAAGAAGGCGGCTGGAGGCTGGGAGTCTGCTCTTCTCTCAGCATGCAGAGCTCAGAAAGGTCTGAGATTTCTAAATTTGAATCTGGCCTTCCAGGTTGTTCTGATGCTACATTTAAGCAGGTGGCAGAATAAAACATATTCATTCAACAAAGAATCTGACTTAGATGTTTTTACTATTTATTTATTATTGATTGATTGATTGATTGTGGTACTGGGAATTGAACCCAGGGAGATTCAACCTCTGAGCTATACCCCCAGCCCTACATTATTATTTTTTATTTTGAAACAGGGTCTCACTATTTTTTGCAGAGGGTCTCATTGAGTTTCTGAGGCTGGTGGGGAACCTGAGATCTACTTGTCTGCCAGGCACTGGTTGTTTATAACACTGTAAGTAGGATGTTTACCCTGGGACCTCACAAATGTTAGGGGTGAACCTGTCTGCAGAGGCTTTTTGAGAAAAGGTCAACCCCTTTGATATTCCTGAATTGTCCTATATAACCCTGCCCAAGTAGAGGACAGATTCCTTTCTTTCCATGCAGAAAGTAGTTCAACCACAGTCCTGGGTCAAGACAAATGTCATCTATCCACCCACCCAGAGAATCTTTGGTAAGAAACTGGAGAGAGGAAAAAAAAAAAAAAACAACAACAACTGGAGAAAGAAACAACAACTGGAGAACTATTAAAGGAGAATGGTAAATTTCAGCCAGGTGTGATGGTGCACGCCTGTAATCCTAGTATTAGGGAGGCTGAGACTGGAGGATAGCGGTTCGCAGACAGCCTCAGCTACTTAGTGAGGCCCTCTGTAACTTAGTGAGACCCTGTTTCAAAATAAAGAATAAAAAATAGGGCAGAAGGTGTACCTTGGAATTCGAATGCCCCTGAGTTTCATTCCAAGACCTGCCAAATAAAAAAAAAAAAGTAGATTAAGTGGTCAAAAAGATCTATAAGTTTTATTAAATAAAAATGTGTTTTAATCATCTCCCTTCCCCTTGAACCTCCTGTTCTCTGGAGGTAATGACTAATTATTTT
Organism: Muscardinus avellanarius; assembly: GCF_963383645.1. NCBI lineage: Eukaryota > Metazoa > Chordata > Mammalia > Rodentia > Gliridae > Muscardinus > Muscardinus avellanarius. Next base: position 54,191,580 of record NC_137794.1, read on the forward strand.
TATTTTGATATTTTTCATATTTATAAACATCATACTTACACTGTATCTGCTTGGTGTTTCAGTTTTCTATAGTTTTGCCATGGGGGAGTACAAAGATTTGGTCTATTTATTTTTGCAAGTGGTCACCCCTCAGCTGATTGTCACCCTGATGTCCTGTCAACATAGGCTCTGGTTAGGTCGACTTACACCGTTATTAGGAGTATGTAAAATACTATTCAGAGCTAAGATCTGGTCCTTGATTATATATATTGACACGACTTTTTGTTTTTCTTTTGAGTCAGTCACTGTTCTCACTGCTATGTACCTATCACTAATTTTTTTTCTAATTTCTCAAACATAAACTTTTTTTTTTTAAGGTACTGGAGATCCAATCCAGGGACATTCTACCTCAGAGCTAAACCCCCATCCCTTAAAAAAATGTTTTTTTAAAATTTGATACAGGGTTGCCAGGCGTGGTGGCGCACGTTTGTAATACCCGCGCTTGGGAGGCAGAGACAGGAGGATCGTGCAGGTTTGAAGCCAGCCGCGCGTGCTGGCTTAGGAGACCCTGTTTCCAAATAAAAATATAAAAATAGGTATGGGAGTGTAGCCTGGAGGTAGAAGGGCTTCCAGGAACCCCAGTACAACCAAAAAAATAAATTGATACAGGGTCTTGTGTGAAGTTGCCAAGGCTGACCTGGAATAAACTTAAAGTTTCTCTCAATACTCCCAAACACACCATGTGTTTTTTTTGCATTTTGTCTTTGCGATGGCGTCTCCCCCAGGTCCTCTGTGTGCTCCTCTGGCTGGTGCTGCTAGGGCCTCGGCTTCTTGTCACCACTCCTGGGATGGCCCATTTTCTCTTGAGCTGTCTCTGTTTTCTGGATAATACATCTCCTTATTTCTTGGTTCACTCTCTCATTTTGGAGGAGTATATCTTTCAGGACCTTTTTTTTTGGGCTAGGGGGCGTCTGGAGATGGGACCCAGGGGCATTCGACCTCCGAGCTACACCCCCTGCCCTATTTTTATTCTTTATTTTGAAACTGCGTCTCACTGAGTTGCAGAGGGCCTCACAATGTAGCTGAGGCTGTTCGCGAACTATGATCCTCCTGTCTCAGCCTCCCGAATGCTGGGGTTACAAGTGTGCACCACCACGCCCGGCTCTTTCAAGACCTTTTTAAGAAAGTACATGGGAAGTATATATTTTTAAAGTTTGTGTGTCTGAAAGCACTAGATTTCCCTCTCATCCTTTATTGATAATTTAACTAGGTGAATCTAGGTATCTAGGTTGGAAGCATTTTCCTCTTAGAAACTCAAAGGCATGTCCATCATTCTATTGCTCCCAATGTTACTGAAAATCGAATTCCCATACATTTTTTTCTTTTTCCCCTCTGTTCATGCTTTTTTTTTTTTTTTTTTTTTTTGGTGATACTGGGGGTGGAACCCAGGGGCTTTTCTACCCCCGGTCTATACTCCCAGACCTATTTTTTATTTTATTTGGAAACAGGGTCTCACTAAGTTGCTGAAAGCCTTACTAAGTAGCTGAGGCTGGCTTTGAACCTGTGCTTTGATCCTCCTGTCTCAGCCTCTCAAGTGCTGGGATTACAAGCGTGTGCCACCACGCCTGACTTGTTTATGCTTTTATATCTACTTTTTGTTCCTTGTGTTCTGAAAGTTTTGACTGATATGGCTTGAGGATTTTTTTGTTTGTTTGTGTGGTTTTAGGCACTGAACCCAGATGCACTGACCTCTGAGCTACACCGTCAGCCCTATTTTATCTTTTATTTTGATATTTCAACTCACTGAGTTGCTGAAGGCCTTGTTAAATTGCCGAGTCTGGCCTCAAACCTGCAATCCTTGTCTGAGCCCTTCAAGAAATGGGAATTTTTTTTTTATGTGTGGTACTGGGGATGAAACCCAGGGGCATTCTAGCTCTGAGTTACACCCCCAGCCCTATTTTTTATTCTTTATTTTGAAACAGGATCTCACTGAATTGCAAAGGGTCTCACTAAGTAGCTGAGGCTGGCTGCAAACAGTGATCCTCCTGTCTCAGCCTCCCAAATGCTGGGATTACAAGCGTGCACCACCACGCCAGGCGAATTGGGACTTTTAAAACCTATTGTTTTGAGCACTTTAGTCTGGACGATCTTGTCAGTATCTTTGGGTATTTTCTTTTGGCTTGGTTAGATTCTCTGGAGAAGGACTTTCCCGTCTCTTGTCAAAAGGCATAAAACTGGTTAATCTTCTTGAAGCTGAGCAGTGGAAGGACCACTGGGGCTTCACTTTCAGTATTCACTTTTACTTAATCCTTACTTTTCTTAGAGTAGTGTCCTTCTTGTTTATTCTCTTCCTTCTTTGCTAGGGCGAGAGAGGGGCATCCCTAGCTTTGTGGAATGAGAAGAGACTCCCAGGTCTAACTTCTCCCAAACTCACTTAAGCCAACTATCCTGGGCTAGCCTCCCTCACTGCGCATTCACAGGCACCTGTCCCTGTAGCACCCGAGTGTGTCTGGTTCTGTGATGCAATTTCGTGTACATCTTGCTTCCCTCACAGCTGATGGAGGATTCTGCTTCTTTCTCTGCCATGTCACTTTCTTGCATCTACTTTTCAGTTTCCAACATTTTGTTGCTGCTTTATTCTCTTCTTTTGTCTTTGCTTTGGTGTTTTATGCTTTAAAACATTTCTTTGTCTCCGGGCATGGTGGTGCACACTTGTAATCCCAGTAATTGAGAGGCTGAGGCAGGAGGATTGCACAGGTTCGAAGCCAGCCTCAGCAACTTTGTGAGACCCTGTTTCCCAATAAAATATAAAACAGGTCCAGGATTATAGCCCAAAGGTAGAAGGGCCCTGGGTTCCAACCCCAGTACCACACACACACACACACACACACACACACACACAACCCCAAACCCCACTTCTTTGTGCTCAATTAAGAGGGGGTTAAGATAGAGTAGATATAAATATACATATTCAAACCTTCATCTTTAATCAAATGCCTGTGTTCTTTCTTTTGATATCTTGCAAAATTTCTCAAATATATTTTAATTTTATGTGCTTAAGATTTTTATCTTTAAAAGCCAATTTTATTTTTAAATGGGAAATACAGTCAATATGGCTCAACATTCAAGATACAGAAAGCATTTGGTGAAAATCTTCCTTGACCTCCAATTCTTCTCTATAGAAAGACCTAATGTTATTGTTCTTCAAAACCTTCCAGAAATCTTTACCAGCCACCATTCTGATAGGGGGCTAATATCCAGAATATACAAAGAGCTCAAAAGACTCTACACTAGCAAAACAAACAACCCAATCAAGAAATAGGCAAATGAACTAAATAGACACTTCACAAAAGAAGAGATACAAAGGGCCAATAGATACACGAAAAGATGTTCTTCATCACTGGCTATCAGGGAGATGCAAATCAAAACTACACTGAGATTCCATCTAACCCCAGTCAGAGTGGCAAGCATAAAGAAATCAAACAACAACAAATGCTGGTGAGGATGTGGGGAAAGAGGAACTCTCTTACACTGTTGGTGGGAATGCAAACTAGTTCAACCACTATGGAGATCTGTGTGGAGATTCCTAAGAAAGGTGGGAATAGATCCACCATATGATCCAGCTATACCACTCCTGGGTATTTTTCCAAAGGGGTTGAATTCAGAGAAATACAGCAACATATGCATACCTATGTTCATAGCAGCACAATTTGTAATAGCCAAAATATGGAACCAACCCAGATCTCCATCAACAGATGAATGGATAGCAAAACTTTGGGAAATACACACAATGGAATTTTATTCAGCCATAAAGAAGAACAAAATTATATCATTTGCAAGAAGATGGAAAGTCCTGGAGAACATTATGTTAAGTGAGATCAGCCAAGCACAGAAGGAGAAGGTACATATGTTTCCTCTAATATGCCCAAACTAGGAAACACAGAGGATACCAGTGGGACTCCAGATAATGGAGGGGAAATATCAGCAAAGTTTGAATGGAAAGATAGGAGAGGAGGAAGGCTGATCTTGATTAATGAGGGTCTACATCTGAACATATGTAAAATTATGAATATGACATGGTTAACCTGGACAACCATTGGTGGGAGGGGAGAAGGGAAAACGGGAGGGGGGGAGAGGGCACCAAATATAGTTTAAATGTATACTATTTATGTTCAATAAAAAAATTGTTAAAAGAAAAAAAACCTTCCAGAAAAATTCTTTATGTAAAACAGAAAGTTGATAATTTTTTATATATTAAATTCCTCTTCATAAGTACAAAATTAATTCTGGTTTTCAGGGACAAAAATATGAAGATTGCTGAAGACAATTGATGAAGGAAATTCTTGTAACTGTATTGAACTCCCCTGTGTCTTCTGTCTTCTATCAGCCAGGGAAGGGGAGTGGCCTGGGCTGGCCTCATTTCATCTGGCCCAGCTTAGGGGCAGCTCGGGAGCACCACATCTCAGGTCTGGGCTGCAAGTAACTCTTGCTTTCTGCCTGGAGCTTCTCTGACACCTGTGGATTGAACTTCTTAGAAAGTCCTGTTGGCACTCGAGAATGTCTACCTGCGAGTCCAGGAAAGTGAGATCCTTTTGATCTCATTTTAACTGGCAGGGATGGGAGTTGATGGGTAGCTACTCCTTTCTACCAGCCAAGTTATGGACACATTTCATAAAGCTGCTCAGATATTCCAACAGGATAAGAATGGCAGTCCCTAAGAGTGGCCAACAAGGACCCTGTGCCGGAGACTTTCCCCTCTGAGGGTAGCTGCCCTCTCCTCTCTGCAACCTGAAATCACTCCCCAAGTGAACTGCTTGTACTTCGGCTTCAGTTTCAGGTTCTGCTTTCAAAGGAATCCAGGATAAGATGTTAAATTAAAACGGTGATGTGACTTTTTATAGAAACCAGTGCAATCCCAACCAGAACGAAGCTTGGCATGAAAAGCCTAGAGTTCTTTCTTTTGTCATGGAGCTCCATGCCAGCTGATTTTCAAGCATGCTGGCCACAGCTATCCCAGAGTACCTGGAAACGAATTTTTTACTAGGTAGTAAATGTATATGGCATAAAATTTAAAAGTATAAAAGTAAATTGAGGGAACACGTGGTTTCCTTTCTCTCTCAGCCTCCCCCGCCTCCAGTTTTCCTTGCCAGATGTCAACAATTGTCTCACTTCCTGTGTTTCCTTTTAGAATAATTTCTTTTTCTTTTTTTTCACCACTGTTGCCAACTCAGAGAGACAGTCCATGCACATGACAGCACATATATTAACTGACTTGTATTTATTTATTGAATGATTATGTGTGCATATATTATTATATTCTAATCCTGAAACCATTATGTATCTTGCCTTTATCACTTAGAAGGATCACCTGAGTAATTTTTGATTAACAACAGAATGTAGGCAAAGTTCTCTAATGCTAACAGCAATGACAGCGTTCAATGATTTCAGCATTTAGAGAACTCATATCTTCTGATACATTTATCTTGTTGAGGGGGCTGACATGGGAGGAAGACTACAAAGGAACGAAGGAATCAGGGGATTGTTTAAGGAAATAGGGTCTCAAGTAGGGATTAGATCCACATTTCCTTTACCTAGGTATACTTTCAGGGATCTTGAATCCTGGAAACTATCTTCTCATCTACCCACACGGTGAACACAGATATGGGCCATCTCAATTCTCTCTTTTTGAGGTACTGGGGATGGAAGGGCATTCTACCACTGAACTACATCTCCAGTCCTTCTTATTTTTATTTTGAAATGGAGATACCCAGGCTGGCCTCAAACCTGTGATCCTCAGCTTTTCAAATCCGGGGATTATAGGCATGTGCCGCTGTTGCTCAGCTTCTAAATCAAAAGTTGAAATTTGGTATTTCTATAAATAACTCCCTTAACATTTTAATGTATTGAATTAGTAAGGTGAATCCAAGTGGCTCTCAACTTCCTAGAACTTCCAGAAAGTTTGGAAAGTATTTGACCTCCAAACAAGGCAATCCTCATATTCATTCTACTGAATTAGGGGCGCATCTAAGACTTGCGTTAAGCTTCTGCTACATTGCAGAAAAAAAAAAAAGAAAAGATATTATTAAGACAGGTGATTTTTCTTTTAGAAACGAGGAAAAAGAAATGGATAAACCTCTTCCTTTACACTTTTTGTTATAAATAATGTCTCATTGATCTTTGAGTAGAGATGGTTTCTGTGCTATTACTATTTATTTAGTTTTAAGTTTACTCTGCCCTTTGCTTAATCGCTAGAAATTACTTCCCATAACAGGCTAAGATAAAAAGAGATATAATGTTTTTATTATTATTATTATTATTATTATTATTATTATTATTAGTGTTGAATATAACATTTATATAGAGTTTTGTAGTTCATAAAAAGAATATGAAAGATTTTGTATGACTTCCTATGGAATTGTAGGTTTTATTTTCCAAAAATAGAACATATATACTTCATCTCTTAGAGTTCAAAAGCTGACATTTCTACATGGAGAGGTGGGGTAAAGCTTCGTGACTGTCTCTAAGGACAGAATACGTAAAAGTGACACTACTTTTCTTTTAAGCTGGATCGTAAAAAAAAAAAAATCAAGCTTCTTCTTGGCTTTCTGTCAGGGCACTCTCCTGTTAGGATTTTGTGTGTGTGTGTGTGTGTGTGTGCTTGCTGAGGATTGTGCTACACCCCAGTCCCAGGATGTACTCCTTTAGAAGCATCACGTAAGAAGTTTGGTGGCCCTGAAGCAGCACTTCTAGAGAAGCCAGGCAGAAGGAACATCCATGGATGCAGGCAGGTGTCTGAGGAGCCCTAATGTTCCATGCTCCAAGATCTCCTAGTTTTTGCAGCCCAGATGCATGAATAAAGAAGCCATTGAGACGACTCAGGTACCACTTCTAACACCACCTCACAAGGGTTCCTGAGTTGGAACTGCCCAGCTGAGCTACTCCCCAAATAATGATCCACAGAGAGACAATAATTACTGTTGTTTTAAGCCATTATGTTTTGGAGTGAATGTATATAGTTATCGTGACAATAGCACATGGTTTTATTATCATTGCCATTTTTATTTATTTATTTTTTGGTGGTACTGGGGTTCCTGGAAGCCCTTCTACCTCTGGGCTACACTCCCAGAACTGTTTTATACTGTTTTTTAAATTTGGAAACAGGGCCTCTTAAGCCAGCGTGGCTGGCTTTGAACCTGCACGATCCTCCTGTCTCCGCCTCCCAAGCGCGGGGACTACAAGCGTGCGTCACCACGCCCAGTTATCATCCCCATTTAACTTTTAAAAACATTGGGATTCAGAAGCAGGTTGAAAGTCTCAAGTGACAGTGCTGGGTCATGCACACAAGGCTTACCTCTGCCTCTCTGCTAGAGGATAAGGTACAATGCATACCTATAATTTATATTTCCTTCCTTGATTTTTAAGGATCTAATTAAATAAATTTGAAGAGAGGATTTCTTCTAGAGTCCTATGATTCTTGTTTATTCTACATCTCTACCAACATCATAGCTCTAATGGTCCCTCTTACTTTGATCTAAGGCCACTAATTTCTCAAGATTTTCCTATTACAATATTATCTTTGGTTCAACCATGTCTATAGCTTTAATCAAGCTTCAGAACTGTGTAGAGGCACGACTGTAAGGCTGTCTTAGGAATGGATCTTTCAGAAGGGAAGAAGAACATTTTGCTGTATTATGTGAGCTGTTCATTTAAGCCCATGATAGCCTGGCACCTGTGTCCTAGTGAAACAATTCAGTGAGCTTGTGAGTGGGCGGCAAGCCAGTCAAGCAGATGGTCATGAGAGGAGGGACCATGCACCGTATGATCATCAAGTGTGCTTGCCCAGGGCATGAGTCCCTGCCAGAAAGGTCCAAATGCCTGCCCTTAGACCTCAAATCTTATTTTGATAAAGATGCCTAAAACAGAAACAAACAAACAAATCCAGGAATAAATGAAACAACATTTTTCATGTGAGTTAGGAGAAGAGAAAAGAAATTAGCCATGGCAAAGGAGACCTTTTGGGAGTTGATTGGTCATAAGGTACTCACAGTGGGGTTTTATTTCTGGCTTGACAATAGCTTGCTAGGAGACAAAACGATATTAATGTTCACCATGCATGCACAGAAGTTGTGTTCTGGGCCCACAGCTTAATCAATTATGATGATTCTGGCAACACCTGAGGCAAGAAGAGGCCAATGTCTGTGGCTCACCTGTGTAAAAAGAGGAGTCACAGGAGATTAGCAGACAGGTCTGGAGATTCACTGAAAGCCTGGAGGTAAACAGCACATTGCCAGAATCCTTTCCTTTTCCCCTGGCAATCTAGGAGCCCCCAGTTCAGATATGCCGGTCTCATTTCAAAAAGGGCAATATTTTTTCATTGTTGTATGTTTTCTGGGCAACACTTTTTAAGATATCAAACAGTTATGATATTATAGACACTACTAATAGAATTTTCTTTTTTCTTTTTTTTTGCAGTATTGGGGATGGAGCCCAGGGGCATTGTACCACGGAGCTACCCACCCAGCCCTATTTTTAGTTTTTTATTTATTGTTTGAAACAGGGTCTCATCAAGTTGTGAAGGGCCTTGATAAGTAGTGATCCTCTGGTCTCTGCCTCCCGAATGCTGGAGTTACAAGAGTGCTTAGTCCCATGTAATTTTTTTTTAGCCATTCATTTATGCACTAATTTTTCTGCAATGATTTGTCTTCTCTCATATTGTAAGATATGTCATATATATATATATATATATATATATATATATATATGGAAAACCTTTGAAACCTGAATATATATATATATATATATATATATATATATATATATATATATACATATAGTCTATTAAGGAATTTTCCTTTTTCTCCCTCCCATCCCCCTCAGTTAGGTGGCTATATATCTCAGGTTTCAAAGGTTTTCCATTTATGATGTAAGATCATGTTAAAATAGGATGAGAAAGTGCTACAAGGAAGTTAAGACAAAATGCTGTGTGGAGAAAAGGAGGAATAGATGACTTGCATTTCACTAGTGGCTTTAGTCAGGCCTGTAGGAGTAGATGATATTTTAAAATGGTGGCTAATATTGCTATTTCCCTTATACAATACATGTATATTGAATTACATTTAGAAAGTATAAATACTTAAACATAATGAAGTAAAATTCTTCTTAAGCTTCAGTATGCATAGATAACCACTTTCAGTTTTGATTTATACATTTTAGTAACTTGCCTCTTTTGCTCAATTTAATCTATTGCATTACATGCTGTATTTAGAAATCAGAGAAACGCAAATTAGAAAAACAGTGATAATATATCTTTTATCTACTGAATGTTTAAGGCTTATGGTAGATTCTAGTGTTGTTGAAGGAGAAAAAAAACCTTAGATGAGTAAAGAAAGCCACCTAACTGGGGGGAATGGGAGGGAGAAAAAGGAAAATTCCTTAATAGACATGATGCACACACACGAACTTATCAGTCAGTCACTGTGCTGAGCACAGGAAGGCGGAGAGAGGGAACTGGGGAGGGCACTGAGTGCTGTGTGCGTGCATGCCTTTATCATCTTGAACTTCATCAAGGTGTATGATTACAATGCACCAAAAATTGAGTAAATAAATACATATTAAAAAAAGAAACAGCAGGGACATAAAAATATTATGGAACTGAGGGTTGCCTTACTAGATAGGTATCTGGTAGAAATAGCAAAGGCTGGGGTCTCAGCTGGGCGTGGTGATGCACGCTTGTAATCCCAATACTTGGGAGGTGGAGACAGGAGAATCACAGACTCGCAGCCAGCCTCAGCTACTTAGTGAGGACCTCCACAATTTAGTGAGACCCTGTTTCCAAATAAATAATAAAAAAATATAACTAAGGGTGTAGCTTGGAGGCAGAATGCCCCTGGTTTCATCCCCAGTACCAGAAAGAAAAAAAAAAAAAAATGGCTGGGCTCTCAAAGGAGGATCACAAGTTTGAAGGCTGAAGAAGAGGTTCATACTGTTCCAGCTAGCAACTCCTAGGGCCAAGCGGAGTAGTTAGGAGGGCTATTCAGAATAATGACTTTCTACCTGGAGTGAACTGTAACTATAAATAAATATAACTTATAATTACTACGAATATATATATATATTCATATATATTTTTTGCGGGTCTGGGGGTGGAACCTAGGGGCATTCAACCTCCAAGCTACACCCCCTGCCCCATTTTTTATTCTTTATTTTGAAACCGGGTCTCACTGAGTTGCAGAAGCCTCACTAGGAAGCTGAGGCTGTCCGCAAACCGCGATCCTCTGGTCTCAGTCTCCCAAATGCTGGGATTATAAGCATGCACCACCACGCCTGGTTTATGAATGTATATTTTTATAAGTGCAAATATAAGTAAAAGCCATGGCTGGCTAATGGGCATTTTTAATTTTAGATATGATAATCCTTTTTTGTTTTTTTGTATTAAAAATATTTTCCTAATATGTATTTTGCTTTTAGTATAGAATGTTCTGCCATCAGGAAATGTTTATTTTGATTAGTAAAATACATCCATATTATATTTTATATACTTTAAAACTTCTTAGTTTTCCCATGTCAACATAGTAACTGTTCTCATTGATTTGATATTTTTGTTGTCTAATTTTTGAAACTTAAATCCTTAATCTACAAGGAATTTATCTTTGGAGTTATGTGCAGTAGGATTTCTTGAGCCCAGGAGTTCAAGGCCAGCCTAGGCGATGTAATGAGATCCTGCCTAAAAATCAGCCAACCAACCAACCAACTAACCAACCAACCAACCAACCAACTTCCCCCCACCAAACAAACCCAGAGTAACTTTTAACAGTACATAAATGAATGGGAAGCCGGGTGTGGTGGTGCATGCTTGTAATCCCAGTATTTGGGAGGCTGAGACTGGAGGATCTCAGTTCGTGGACAGCCTCAGCTACTTAGTGAGGCTCTCTGCAACTTAGTGAGACCCTGTTTAAAAAATAAAGAATAAAAAATAGGGCAGGGGGTGTAGCTCAGAGGTCAAATGCCTCTGGGTTCCATCCCCAGACCTGCAAAAAAAAAAAAAAAAAAAAAAAAGAATGGGAACTCTGAATGGGATAAAGAGTGTCGGTGAGGTCTTGTGCGATATAGCATGTAGAGATGTGTGATTTTGATTTGTATTTTGGATATCTACAAAGCAAGAGATTCTGTTTTTTATTCTATAGGGCTCAGTCTTGGGTAAGAATTGTTGTCACTGGCCAGACCACCAGAAATGGCCTGGGAATCTGCAGAGATGTGTAGATGGGACTGACTCCTGGGCAGAGTATACAGTGCTCAGAAGAATGCCTTAAGTTCAGACAATTGTTCTGCTTCCTTGATCAGGGATGACTAATCCTTTTAAGGGATGAAAAGCAGCAACTTTCCAGTAAGCTCTACATGTGTAGTGGATCCATACATACATGCATATGCATATATATAATATATAATTAATTATAATTATAGGTATGTATGATTATATAAATATATATTAAGAAAAATATATATATAACAAACTCCTTTTGTTATTTACTCAGTTGATCCCAAGGGTCAAATGGGGCTCTCTAGTGGTCAAGCGGTCCAGGAGGGAGCTGACTTCCTCTAAATTGTGGCATCTGTTAGGACAATGAGGACAGGGATATGCTCTTCTTGTTGTGGGATATGCCCAGCAGCCCGTGTTTTGCTCTATTCTGTGGCTGAACAGAGCTGAGCTCAACCTGTGAGCTGAGCTCACAGG